>NC_058413.1:66422270-66452549 GCF_002201575.2 Neomonachus schauinslandi | reverse complement strand
ATGGAACAAATAATCCTAAAATTCGTATGGAACCAGAAAAGACCCCGAATAGCCAGAGGAATGCCGAAAAAGAAAAGCAAAGCCGGCGGCATCACAATTCCGGACTTCCAGCTCTATTACAAAGCTGTCATCATCAAGACAGCATGGTACTGGCACAAAAACAGACACATAGATCAATAGAACAGAATAGAGAGCCCAGAAATGGACCCTCAACTCTATGGTCAACTCATCTTTGACAAAGCAGGAAAGAATGTCCAATGGAACAAAGACAGTCTCTTCAACAAATGGTGTTGGGAAAATTGGACAGCCACATGCAGAAGAATGAAACTGGACCATTTCCCTACACCACACACAAAAATAGACTCCAAATGGTTGAAAGACCTCAATGTGAGACAGGAGTCCATCAAAATCCTAAAGGAGAACACAGGCAGCATCCTCTTCGACCTCAGCCGAAACAACTTCTTCCTAGAAACATCACCAAAGGCAAGGGAAGCAAGGGCAAAAATGAGCTATTGGGACCTCATCAAGATAAAAAGCTTTTCCAAAGCAAAGGAAACAGTCATCAAAACCAAAAGACAACCGACAGAATGGGAGAAGATATTTGCAAATGATATATCAGATAAAGGGCTAGTATCCAAAATCTATAAAGAACTCATCAAACTCAACACCCAAAGAACAAAGAATCCAATCAAGAAATGGGCAGAAGACATACATGAACAGACATTTTTCCAAAGAAGACATCCAAATGGCCAAAAGACACATGAAAAAGTGCTCAACATCGCTCGGCATCAGGGAAATCCAAATCAAACCACAATGAGATACCACCTCACACCAGTCACAATGGCTAAAATTAACAAGTCAGGAAAGGACAGATGTTGGCAGCGATGCGGAGAAAGGGGAATCCTCCTACACTGTTGGTGGGAATGCAAGCTGGTTCAGTCACCCTGGAAAACAGTATGGAGGTTCCTCAGAAAGTTGAAAATAGATCTACCCTACAATCCAGCAATTGCACTACTGGGTATTTTCCCCAAAGATACAAATGTAGGGATCTGAAGGGGTACATGCACCCCGATGTTTATAGCAGCAATGTCCACAATAGCCAAACTGTGGAAAGAGCCAAGATGTCCATCGACAGATGAATGGATAAAGAAGATGTGGTATATATATATACAATGGAATATTATGCAGCCATCGAAAGGAATGAGATCTTGCCATTTGCAACGACATGGATGGAACTGGAGGGTATTATGTTGAGTGAAATAAGTCAAACAGAGAAAGACATGTATCATATGACCTCACTGATATGAGGAATTCTTAATCTCAGGAAACAAACTGAGGGTTCCTGGAATGGTGGGGAGTGGGAGGGATGGGGTGGCTGGGTGATAGACACTGGGGAGGGTATGTGCTATGGTGAGTGCTGTGAATTGTGGAAGACTGTTGACTCACAGATCTGTACCTCTGAAACAAATAATGCAATATATGTTAAAAAAAAAAAAAAAGAAAAAGATAGCAGGAGGGGAAGAATGAAGGGGGGGGAATCGGAGGGGGAGAGGAACCATGAGAGACAATGTACTCTGAAAAACAAACTGAGGGTTCTAGAGGGGAGGGAGGTGGGAGGATGGGTTAGCCTGGTGATGGGTATTAAAGAGGGCACGTTCTGCATGGAGAACTGGGTGTTATACACAAACAATGAATCATGAACACTACATCAAAAACTAATGATGTAATGTATGGTGATTAACATAACAATAAAAAATTTAAAAAAGAATAAAGATTTCCTGCAATCCATAAAAATAAATAAATAAATAAATAAATACCTCTAAACTGGCCATCTATCCCTACTATATCCCATCCGTAAGAGAACTTTCAGAATGACTGTCATAAAATACAAAGTGCGATCATGCTGTGGAATTTTTATAGTTAATTTTTTAATATATTATGTATACTCCTATGCTCAATATACAACGTTCTTCAAAATTAGACTCCAGGGGCACCTGGGTTGCTCAGTCATTAAGCATCTGCCTTTGGCTCATGTCATGATCCCAGGATCCTAGGATCGAGTCCCACATCGAGCTCCCTGCTCGGCAGGAGGCCTGCTTCTCCCTCTCCCACTCTCCCTTCTTGTGCTCCTGCTCTCGCTCTCTCTGTCAAATAAATAAAATCTTTAAAAAAAAAAATTAGACTCCAATCCCCATTCAGTCCCATTTTACACCACTCCTCGATATTCCAAAAGTTTCTCCTGTATTGAACATTGTTATATACACACCTATAACACCCTACGCTTCCCTTTTTGTAATACCCATTATGATTTTAATTATTTGTTTAGTCTTCCACACTAAACTGAATTTTATGATAGAAGCATGTCTGTCAAGGTTCACTATGATATACACAGCACTCAACACAGTGCCTGGTATATAGGTGCAAAATAATTATAAGTTGAATGAATAAATTAACAAAGGATGACTAAATACACCAGGGCAATTTTAATCCTCATTTTTGTGCACACAATGCTCCCTTCTGCCGAGAATTCCCTTTGTATTGCTTATTTGTACTCATCCTTCAAATGCAGCCTCCTCAGTAAAACCCTTCCTTATATTTCCTGGCAAATTGTTCCATCCTTTCTCCACATCACTAACATAATATTTATCATATCACGGTGGAAGGTATCTAGTTGCCAATACTTATGCTTCATTGTACCTCGAGTTTCTCAAGGACAAGAACTATGTTTTGTTAGTCATTGTTTTCCCCAACACTTAGTGCAACATATGGAATATATGAGAAGTGAAAATATATTTGCTAAGTGTATAAATTAAGATTATCTTAAAAACTTAAGACAAAAAAAAATTTAAGACAAAAAAGTTCTAAACCACAGGACACTGTACATTTAAGTATTTTCTCCATTAAGAAGTTAGTTTCAAGGGCGCCTGGGTGGTTCAGTAAGCAACTGCCTTCGGCTCAGGTCATAATCCTGAGTCCCAGGATAGAGTCCCGCATTGAGCCTGCTTCTCCCTCTGACCCTCCCCCCTCATGTGCTCTCTCTCTCATTCTCTCAAATAAATAAAATCTTAAAAAAAAGAAGTTAGTTTGAATAATATACTGAATAGTGCTTTAAACAACTATGATTGTGTATTTTAGTTAAAATAAAATTTAGAGATTAATTAAATATCATCTCATGTTGCAAATTATTTTATTATAGAAATAATACAGCCCCACAATAAGACTGGAAAATAGTTAGAATAAAACCTGAAATTCTTTTTCACCAACATTCCCATTTCAGACATATTAACTATAATTAAGCCATTTAGCATTTTTCAAATGAATCTTTTTGGTTCTTTATCTAACATTTATACATATACATATAATGTATGTGTTTGTGCACATATACTATAAATCTTAGAAGATATAAATCATTAATTTATACCATTCCTATTAAGACAGTGCAACTTAAACGCATCCAAAAGTCATAGTTTAATTGTAATTTTCTAATATCTGGAATCAATTAGTTCACGAAAGTTTCAAGAAGGCCACCCAGTAATAAACACAAAATAAATTGTGTCTGCTGTCCTGTTAGTGATAATTTTTTATTGCTACCTCAGTTTCAGATGTCAGAGTAATGACTTCCATATTCTGATTAAAATGCAAATTGAAGCCATATGTTAGAAAAGCTTAGGCTTTCAATATCACTGTTCTCTGACTTACAGCACAATAAAAGTATGTTTATAAAGGCTAATAATTATCCAGATGAATTATACTAATTCTAGATGTAGAAATATGTACTTTTACATTGTAAACTATATCAATACATGCAGTTGTAGCACATAAATTAGCAGCTACTGTCATATATATATCATTGGCCAGAGGTGGGTCAAAACTATAAAACAATAACAGAATGGATCTTTACTGATTTTCCTCAATAGTAAAAATTGAAAAGTGATTTTATAAACCCATTTTTTTTAAAGATTTTATTTACTTATTTGACAGAGAGAGAGACAGAGAGAGAGGGAACACAAGCAGGGGGTTGTGGGAGAGGGAGAAGCAGGCCTCCCGCAGAGCAGGGAGCCCAATGCAGGGCTTAATCCCAGGACCCTGAGATCATGACCTGTGCTGAAGGCAGACGCGTAACGACTGAGCCACCCAGGAGCCCCTATAAGCCTATTTTTAATCTTCAGACTTCCTAAAGTAACTAAAATTATCTTTAATCTATATTCTAATAAGATAAATGAAAAGTAAACAATATATTTTATTTATTTTGCTGTGTTAAATAAACTAAATTCTACATAAATCAACTTAATGTTTAATGAGTTTCTAAGACTATGCCACAAGTTTCCCAAAGATGATCTTAGATTGTGATTCCAAACTGACCAGCCCAATGATAAATTTAAATATTATAGGCTCTACTCTTTTTCTTTTTTACTTGTGACATTAAATTAAAATTGCTATGTACAGAAAACTTTCTTTTATTTTAGAAAGCAAAATTATAAACAGTACTCCCAAAAAAAACTGAATCATGAATATTCTACTCGAGTAAATATTTCTAAATTTAACTATCTACCTTACCTAATATCAGCTAGATGTAAAAAATTAATAGAAAAGTCAATGCCAGCTAAGTCATTAAATTACACAATTTATAGACTTCAAAGGTAGTAAACTCAATGTAAATAGAGTTCAGTTGCATAAGTATAAAAGTGAAGGTGACTATAAAAGTGTTTACTGAAATAAAGAGGGACTGGCATGAGGTAGGGTAGGGATAAACCACAGTTCTCAAGACAAATAAAATCACATTAATTTACCTTAAAAAATGTCCCACTTGAAATATGGAGACAGAAATCTTTAAAGAGTAAAGTCACTAAAGTCATTTCCAATGCAGAGAAAAAGAAATCTATAAAGTGATCTAGAATTATTAAGAAGGTGTAAGTTGGGGAAGGAGGGTGGGGGGATGGGGTAACTGGGTGATGGACATTAAGGAGGGCATGTGATGTAATGAACACTGGGTATTATGTAAGACTGATGAATCACTGATCACTACCTCTGAAACTAATAATACATCATATATTAATTGAATTTAAATAAAATTTTTAAAAAGGAGGTATAAGTCAGAGAGGACACATACCATATGATTTCACTTATACGTGGAACCTAAAAATCAAAACAAATGAATAAACAAACAAACAAAAAGCAGAACCAGACCCACAGATACAGAGAACAAACTCTTGGTCAGCAGAAGGAAGGGAGGATGGGCAAAATGGGTGAAGGGGAGTGGCAGATACAGGCTTCAAGTTATGGAAAGAATAAGTAACAGGGATAAAAGGCACAGCATAGGGAACACATTCAATGGTATTGTAATAGCCTTATATGGTGACAGATGGAAGCTACACTTGTGGTTAGCATAGCACAACCTATATAGACTTACAGAATCACTATGTTGGTAAGCCCAAAACTAATGTAACATTGTGTATCAACTACACTTCAATAAAAATGAACATACATATATACATGCATACATTCATTTAAAAATTTTTTGAAAGGATATTAATAAAATGTCACAGGTTTTTCGTATTACTATGAATTCTTTTAAATAAAATAATGGGCAGTGTGTTCTTAACGATCTGGCTTATAAAAAAATCTCTTAAAATTAAACAAATTTCTTTAATACATTTTTTAAACTACAATATAAATTATTTCATTTAGTGTTTAATCAGTCCCCTTTTTAAACAAATTAGTTACCAGAGTTTCTCTTACAGAGCTCAAGATTGCATGTTTCTCCAAAATTCTCTGTATATACTGCTTTTGTTTGGGTTCAAAGATAATAAAGGTGACTATGCATGAATTTTCTAGTATACAATCAGTGCTCTATTTTAGACGTCTGTTTTTCTAGCTATGTGCAGGACTAGCTAGTTTGCCAAAGTTTATGTTGTAAAAGTAGTATGCCATTACAAGTACTGTATCCTTGGTTAACTAATCTGTACAGTTACTTGCAGGCCCTGAACAGATATGTCCCTCAGTTCACAATCAGCCTCAGTATTGTTTCTTTTTCCCTTCTTATTTACAGTAGTCTGTAATACATAGAAAAACAGCCTAAGTGTTATACTTTAGTTCCTGATTCACACACAACATAACTCAACATACAATTCATTCTTGTCAATATCATGGACACTATTCAAAAAGCAATCTCAGCCCTCTGGACTAAGTCTAATATACTGACGGTGGAATGATGATTTCATTTTCTACCCTTAGATTTATTTAAAAATTAAAAAAAAAATTTTAAAAAGGACTTTGAGAGGTCCATAATATCTAAGAGTAATTAAAACCAAAAACTCACAAAGAGAATTTTGGTCAACTTAAAACAAGGACAAACCTTTAGAGTAAATAGTGAGGAAACAGTCTAATTGGTACCAAAATTTAAAAAAATAAATTTCAAAACTTTCTTCAGCTGTTAACGGACACATCCATACTTCTCAGTGATTCATTTTTTTCATAAATATTAATTTTAAGGGGCTTCATGAAATGCCATATCTTGTAAAAGACCTGCAATTTCATTTTCCAGTGATTTGTACTGAACTCGCATCAAACTATCAAATGTCTGCGACACAGGACATCATCTAGAGAATGCTAAGGACAATGACATCTTAACCTAACAAAGCTGTTTAAAGATTAGTGAATATTTTGCATTGTACTAATTTTGGCTATACAATACATCCCAATAGCAGTGACCCTGATAATGATAACTCCCAACCCATAAGCACACACATGAGTAAAAATAATAATAAAATAAAGAGGGAGAGAAAAACAAGCAAAGTCAGAGAAATGACATAAACGTGAATACTTCTAGTGCTGTTCAACTAGCAACTTAAAATGTACTTTAACTATTTATAATTTTAGTTATTCAACTGGGTTATCATGATAAATCTACATAATATGCTTATACATTTATTTTTTATCCAGCTTTATTGAGATATAATAGAAATATAATATTTTTTAAGTTTAAGGTGTACAATGTGATGACTTCATACATGTATATATTGCAAAATGACTACCACAATAAGGTTAGTTAACATCTCCATTACCTAACATAATTATCTTTTCTTTAATGGTAAGAACATTTACTATCTACTACCTTAGCAACTCTGAAGTATGTAACACAATATTGTCAACTATAATCACAATGCTGTACATTAAAACCCCAGAATTTACTAATTTGTATCCACTGACCAGCATCTCTCCAATCTCCTCTACCCCCATCCCAGCTCATGGCAACCACCATTCTACTCTGTTTCCATATCATCTGCTTTTTTAGATTCCACATATAAGGGAAATCATAAAGTATTCATCTTTCTTTTACTTATTTCACTTAATAACACCCTGAATATCTGACCCAGTTATTCCAAATGGCAGGATTTCCTTCTCTTTTACGACTGAATAATATTCCACTGTGTGTGTGTGTATGTGTGTGTGTATACACACCACATTTTCTTTATCCATTCATTCATTGAGAGACACATAAGTTCTTTAAATGTCATGGCTCTGGCCAATAATGCTGCAATGAACACAGGAGTGCAGATGTATCTTCAAGATAATTATTCATTTTTCTTCAGATACATACTCACAAGTACAATTGCTGGACCACTTGGTGGCTCTGTTTTTAATTTTTTGAGGAAGATCCATACTGTTTTTCACAGTGGTTGTACCAATTTACATTCCTACCAACAATGTACAACTGTTCCCTTTTCTCCATATCATCATCAATTTATCTCTTGTCTTCTTGATAATGGCCTTTCTAGTAGGTGGGAGGTGATACCTAACTCTGGTTTTGATTTGCATTCCCCTGACAATTAGGGATGCTGAGCATTATTTTGGGTACCTGTTGGCCACTATATGTCTTCCTTGGAATAGTGTCTATTTAAGTCCTCTGCCAAACTTTAATCAGGTATTTTTTTTTGATATCTGGTTGTACGAATGCCTTATATGTATTTTCGATATAAACTCCTTATAATCAGATGTATAGTTTACAAATAGAGAAATAAAAGAATCCCATTTACGACTGCATCAAAGACAATGAAATACCCAGGAATAAATTTAACCAGAGAGGTAAAAAACTTGTATTATGAAAACTATAATACACTGATGAAAGAAATTGAAGGCAACACAATAAATGAAAAAATATACCATGCTCATGGACTGGAAAAATTAATACTATTATAATGTCCATACTACCCAAAGCAATCCACAGATTCAATGCAATCCCTATCAAAATATAAATAGTGTTTTTCACATTAACTAGAACCAAAAATCCTAAAATCTGTATGAAACCAAAAAAGACCCCAAAAAGCGAAAGCAGTCCTGAGATCTCAAAGAGAATAAAGCCAGATTTATCATAATCCTAGATTTCAAGATATACTACAAAGCTATAGTGATCACAAGTGTATGGTACTGGCACAAAAGGAGGCACATAGATCAACAGAACAGAATTGAGAGCCCAGAACTAAATCCACATATATATATATATATATATATATCGAATTAATCCTTGACAAAGGAGAGAGGAATATACAATGGGTAAAAGACATTCTCTTCCATAAATGGTGCTGGGTAAACTGGACAGCTACATGCAAAAGAATGAAACTGGCTCACTTTCTTATCCATAAAAATAAACTCAAAATGGATTAAAACCCTAAATGTAAGACCAGAAGCCAGAAAATCCCTAAAAGAAAACATAGGCAGTAATCTCTTGGACATCAACCTTAGCAGTATTTTTCTGGATCTGTCTATTCAGGCAAAGGGCACAAAAGCAAAATAAACATTTGGGATCATATCAAACTAAAAAGCTTTTGCACAGTGAAGGAAACCATCAGCAAAACAAAAAGGCAGACTACTGAATAGGAGAAGATATTTGCAATTGATATATCCAATAAGGGGTTAACATCCAACATACATAATGAACTCAAAAACTCAACATCAAAAAATAACAAT
Source organism: Neomonachus schauinslandi (assembly GCF_002201575.2). Taxonomy (NCBI): domain Eukaryota; kingdom Metazoa; phylum Chordata; class Mammalia; order Carnivora; family Phocidae; genus Neomonachus; species Neomonachus schauinslandi. The sequence goes on along the minus strand of NC_058413.1, from coordinate 66,443,582 downwards.
AATAATCTGATTTTAAAATGTGCAGAGGACCTGAATAGGCATTTCTCCAAAGAAGACATACAGATGGCCAACAGACACGTGAAAAGATGTTCAACATCACTAATCATTAGGGAAATGCAAATCTTAGCCACAATGAGGTCTCACCTCATACTAGTCAGAATGGGTCATATCAGAAAGACAAGAAATAATAAGTGTCGGCAAAGATGTGGAAAAAAGGAAACCCCTGTGTAGTGTTGGTAGGACTATAAATTAGTGCAGCCACCCTGAAAAACAGTATGGAGGTTCCTCAAGAAAGTAAAAACAGAAGCACCATATAACCCATTAATTCCACTTCTGGGTATTTCCTAGAAGAAAATGAAAATACCAGTTTGAAAAGATACATGCACCTCTGTGTCTATTACAGTGTTATTTACAATAGTCGCAATATGGAAGCAACTAAAGTGTCCACTGATAGATAAGTGGATAAAGGAGATGGGGTATATACACATGATGGAATATTACTCAGCCATAAAAAAGAATGAAATCTTGCTCTTCGTGACAATATGGACCTAGAGGGTATTATGCTAAGTGAAATAAGCCAGACAGAAAAAGTCGAATACCAAATGATTTCACTTATATGTGGACTCTCCAAAACAAAACAAATGAATAAACAAAAAAGAGAGACAAACTTATAAATATAGAGAACAAATTGATGGTTGCCAAAGGGAAGGGACAGGCAAATGGGTGAAGAATTAAGAGTTACAAAATTCCAGTTATAAAATAAATAAGTCGGGCGCCTGGGTGGCTCAGTTGGTTAAGCGACTGCCTTCGGCTCAGGTCATGATCCTGGAGTCCCGGGATCGAGTCCCGCATCGGGCTCCCTGCTCGGCAGGGAGTCTGCTTCTCCCGTTGACCCTCCTCCCTCTCATGCTCTCTGTCTCTCATTCTCTCTGTCTCAAATAAATAAATAAAATCTTTAAAAAAAAAAAATAATAAAAAATAAAAAATAAAATAAAATAAAATAAATAAGTCACAGGGATGAAAAAAATAGCATACGGAATACAGTCAGTAACACTGTAATGTACTTATCATGGTTGAATATTTCGTAATTTATATAATGCTGAATTACTATGTAGTATAGATGAAATTAATTTAGTATCATATGTCAACTATACTTCAACTAAAAAAAAAATTTAAATATGCTGGCCTCATTGAATGATTATCACTTCTCTTCAACTCTCTGATATAGTTTGAGTAGAACTGGTATTATTTCTTCTTTAAATATTTTAGTACACCTCACCAGCAAAGCTATCGAGGTCAGTATTTTCTTTGGGAAAAGATTTTTAACTACAAATCCAATTTCTTTAATAAATACAGGATGATCATATTATCTATTTCTTCTCGAGTGAATTCTGGTGGTTTGTATCTTTCAAGAAATGAAACCATTTCATCTAAGTTGTCAAATATATGGACTTAACCTTGTTGAAAATATCAATGATTATTGTACTTATAATACCTGTATATTGTATATTGATATCACTTCTCTCATTCCTGATATTAGTAATTCGTATCTTCTATCTTCTTTTTCTGATCAGTCTGGCCAGAGATCTATCAATTTTATTCATTTTCTCAAAGAACTAGCTTTGGGTATATTTTTTTTCTTTGGTTTTCATAGTTCTCTTCACTTATTTCCAAAAAACTAATATTTATTTCCTTACTTCTGTTTTCTTTGGGTTTAACTGCTCTTCTTTTTCTAGTTTCTTAAAGTAGAAACTGAAGTCATTGATTCAAGACTTTTCTTCTTTTTCTAAACAGACATTTAGTGCTATAAATCCCCTCTAAATAGGCAGTAAATATATACCACAAAGTTTGATATGTTATGTTTGCTTTTTTGTTCAGATCAAAACACTTTCTAGTTTCTCTTCTGTTATCTTCTGAAGTACATTTCTTTCCAAATATTTGTGGATTTTCTAGTATCTTTTACTCGTTTCAAATTTAATTACACTGTGGCCCAACAACAAATTGTATAACTTGAATCTTTTGAAACTTATTTTGTAGTCCAGAATATGGTCAATCTTAATAGCACTTGAAAATAATGTACATTCTGTTGTTGGATAGAGAATTCTAAAAATATCAACTATATATCAAGTTAGTTAATAGTGTTATTTAACACTTCTATAAGCTTAATGATTTTCTTTTGACCATGCATATCAATTATTAAGAGAAGAATGTTGTTGGGCGCTTGGGTGGCTCAGTTGGTTAAGCGACTGCCTTCGGCTCAGGTCATGATCCTGGAGTCCCGGGATCGAGTCCCGCGTCGGGCTCCCTGCTCAGAGGGGAGTCTGCCTCTCTCTCTCACCCTCCCCCCCCTCATGCTCTCTATCTCATTCTCTCTCTCAAATAAATAAATAAAATCTTAAAAAAAAAGAGAGAAGAATGTTGTAGGCTCCAAGTATAGTTGTGAATCTGTGTATTTCTCATTGCAGTTCTGTCAGTTTTTGCTTTATTTATTTTGAAGCTTTCTTATTAGGGGCATAAACATTTAGGATTATTATATCCCAAATAGCATAAAACCTTACATCACACTTTAATTCTTTCCTCTTGAACTTTTTACTACTGTTGCTATACTTTACTTTTACATATGCTATAATCCTCACAAACTACATTGCTATTATTTTTACAATTATAATTTTAAAGAGATATATGTATAAGAAAATTATTTTTTATATTTACCTACCTATGTAGTTACCATTTCCAGTGATCTTCATTTCTTTGTGTAGACCTAGATTTCCAACTGTTACCATTTTCCTGAATACTTCTTGACAACCTTCAACATTTCCTCTACTACAGGTCTGCTGAAGATGATTCCTTCAGGTCTGTATGTCTGAAAAAGTCTTTATCTTTGTTTTTTAAAAATATTTTTCTAGGGGTGCCTGGGTGGCTCAGTCAGTTAAGCCCTCTGATGGCTGATTTTGGCTCAGGTCATGATCTCAGGGTCCTGAGATAGAGCCCCACACTCAGCACGGAATCTGCTTGTCCCTCTCCCTCTGCTCCTTCCCCTGCTCGCTCTCTCTTTCTCTCAAATAAATAAATAAATAAATAATAAATAAAATCTTCAAAAATATTTTTCTAGGTATACAACTCTAGGTTGACAGCTCCTTTTCTTCAGTTCTTTAAAGATGTTGCTTAACTGTCTTCTGATCTGTATTATTCCCAGTGAGAGATTTGCTGTCATCATCTGTGTTCTTCAGTATAAAATGTTTCTCTTTTCTTTGGATGCTTTCAAGATTTTTTCTTTATCACTGGGTTAAATGACTAAAATATGGTTAGTTTCCTTCCTGTGGCCAGGGTGCTTGAGGTTCATTAAGCTTCTTGGATATGATGGTTTAGTTTTCATCAAGTTTGAGACATTTTCATTCATTATTTCTCCAAATGCTTTTACTGACCCTCCCCCCACAGAGACTTCTGTATGCATATCAGGCCAATTCAAGTTGTCCTATTAGATCACTAATACTCTGTTCATATTTTTTATTTTCTCTTGGTGTTTCATTCTGGATAATTTCTATTGCTATGGCTTCAGGTTCACTAATCTTTTCTACAAGGTCTGACATGCCATTAATCCTACCCTGTGTATTTTTCATCTCAGATGTTACAGCTTTCATCTCTAGAAGTTTAATTTGGATCTTTTTTTATACCTTCCATATCTGCTTAACATGTTCAGTATTTCTCCTAGCTTCTTGAGTATTTGGAATACAATAATAACTACTGGGGACAACTGGGTGGCTCAGTCAGTTAAGCGGCTGCCTTCAGCTCAGGTCATGATCCCAGCGTCCTGGGATTGAGCCCCACATCAGGCTCTTTGCTCAGCAGAGAGCCTGCTCCTCCCTCTCCCTCTGCCTGCCTGCCGCTCCCCCTGCTTGTGCTCTCTATCTCTCTCTCTCTGTGTCGAATAAATAAATAAATAAATCTTAAAAAAAAAAATAACTACTGTTTTGATGTCTTTGTCTACTAATTCTATCATAGGTATCACTTCTGAGTTGGTTTCATATGATTGATTTCTCTCATCATTATTGGCCATTTCCCTAATTCTTTTCATGCCTGGTAATTTTTCATTGTATGCCAGACACTGTGATTTTACCTTATTGACTGTTGTATATTTTTGTTTTCCCATAATTTTCTTTAGATTTATTTTGGGATGCAGTCATTTAGAAACAGGTCCTTTCATGTTTTGCTGTTTTGTTGTTGTGGTGGTGGTGGTGGTGGTGATTTTAGTTGGGCCCAGAGCAGTATTTAGTCTAGGGCTAATTTTGCCCCATTCTGAGGTGAAATCCTTTTAATGCTTCTAATGACTTATAATGCTTCTAATTTTTCACAATGCCTTGCAAATTATGAAAATTTCCACTCTTAATGGTGGAAACAGTAATCATTCCTGCATGAGCTCAGAGGATTTTTCTTCCCCTCTAATGAGTTTGGCTGGTTCTTTCCCCAACCTCAGTAGATTCCTCACATGAATGCACCAATCAGAACTAACTCACTATTTGCTGGGATCCTCTGCACATCTCTGGAGCTCTCTACCTTTCTCCTCTCCTACCTGCAAAACTCTGTCTCCTTGGACTCCTGGCTATATCTTGTCAACTCTGGGACACAGTCAGGCTCTGCTTCAGTTTTACATCCCTTCTCCATGGCCTAGAAATGCTCTCCAGGTATTAAGCCAAAGCAATTACAGGGCTCATCTTGCTAGTTTCCAATCTTTCAGGGATCATTATTCTTCACTACTTAATGTACAATGTATTGAAAACCATTATTTCTTTTATTTTGTCAGGATTTTTTTTGTTGTTTCAGGAAGAAGGGTAAATCTATTCCCTGTTACTCCAATTTAGCCTGCATCAGAAGTCATCTTTTATTTTAAACATAGTAAACATATAAGTTTTATAACATTTTCAGATAATCCCAATATACACAGTCTCTGCTGGTCTGTTTTGTTGCTTATTGTTTCTGCCAGGTCTTGATCTTGGTGCCTTGTTTTCTTAAGTGCTTGATTATTTCTGACTACCAAAAAAAAAATATGAAGAAGGACTTCTGCTTCTAGGAAGATCCGGTATGCACCTTTTCCTTATTCCTCCCACTAATTACAACTAAAAACACTGGACATTAGATATAAAACAAACATTAAAGACTGAAAATTGAAAAGAGAGCAGACCGTCTACAAATCTTACAATCCAAAGAATGACATGGTGGTGAGTAGCCTTATATATCTCAGTCTTAGAGCTGAAGAAGACTGGCAAACTGGAAATGGTAATAAGCACAGACATAAATCTACTCTATCTTGCTAAAGGACCAAGATAAAGGCAGTCTATCAAAACACAAACTTTTGGACAATAACCAACCTACTCCAGCCAAACACGACAAAAACAAAAACAAAACAAAAAAAACGCACAAAAAAACAAAAACACAAAAAAAAGGAAACAAAAAACAACCCAGTGGCCCAACCCCCACCAGCAATGACCAAATGACCACCCTCACAAAGCTATAACAGGGTACCCTAACACCCCCAATAAGGAAGAGTCAGAGAATACCAATGCCAAGTACAGTCAGAGAATACCAAATACCAAGACTTTCATCCCCACTGGCTAATAACTAGGCTTCTGCTTCCCTACCCCCACCTCGGGGTGTCAGCAGAGACCATGCCCACCCAGTAGTAAAAAGGAGCTACAGCCCCCTTCAGGGGTCAATGAAAGCCAAATGCTTATTATATGGGTTGTTTTTGTAACTTGTATTTTCCTTTCTTATATACTCCTTTCCTTTGTCTCTTTTATTTATATTCTTTCGTAAAATTCTGCTTCACATCTTCTTTTAGATTTACTTATTTTTATTAGTTGTCCTTTGCATTTGTCTCTTGCAATTTTCTAATATATATTTTATATTATCTTTCTCAAGCAAACAGAAAACAAAGTTCTATGAAGACTAGTTATGATGATAAGCTATACCCAGAGAGAAATTACACTTTTCTCCTTTGGTCTAACTGACCTTGTAGTAGTACTCCAAGTTATTTATAGCAGAGTCCCTAATAGTTTCAAAGTTCAACGTCCAACTCTAAAATCCCTAAGATGATTAAACAAATTATTTAAATAGAAACACAAGACAAGGAAGCACAAGACAAAACTCTCTCCTACCTCCAAATGAACTACTAGAATAATGGTATTTCTCACATTCTAAGACATTCTATCCTTTTACCAGAAAGTACATGATCTAAAAATCCATCTTCTCCAATTTTATCTATGCACACCCAGAAAAATTCACAAAACAGTCATGTACAAAGATGTTCATCACCACACTGTGATGTTGAGAAGTTGTAAGCAATTTGGATATCCACTGCTGGAAGAATGAACAAGTAAAATGTAGTGTCTGAAATATTGTAAAATTAGATAGTGATGATAGATGCTCAATTTTGTGAATATACAAAAACCACTGGATTAATTTAAAGGGGTAAATTTTATGGTATATGATTTACATCTTTAAAAAAACCATTATAGGGCGCCTGGGTGGCTCAGTCGTTAAGCGTCTGCCTTCGGCTCAGGTCATGATCCTGGGGTCCCGGGATCGAGTCCCACATTGGGCTCCCTGCTTAGCGGGAGGCCTGCTTCTCCCTCTCCCACTCCCCCTGCTTGTGTTCCTGCTCGCGCTGTCTCTCTCTGTCAGATAAATAAAATCTTTAAAAAAAAAAAAAAAAAGATAAAAAAACCATTATAGAACATATACAGGGGATGAATATTCTGGCACACCATGCAGCAAGTCAAAAGCAATGCATTGGAAGTACATAACACAACACACATAGGTACTGAAAATATGGGGCGCCTGGGTGGCTCACTTGATTAAGCAGCGGCCTTCGGCTCAGGTCATGGTCTGAAGGTCTGGGATCCAGCCCCACAACAGGCTCCCTGCTCAGCGAGGAGTCTGCCTCTTCCTCTCCCTTTGCCCCTCCCCGTGCTTGTGCTCACTCGCCACTCACTCTCTCTCAAATAAAATCTTTAAAAAAAGAAAAGAAAGAAAATATGGTATCAATTCAAAGTAAATACCATATCTTGAAAATATAGTTTTAAGGAAGAAACAGAAAACCTGAACAGACCCATAACCAACAAGGAAATTGAAGCAGTAATCAAAAACCTCTCAACAAACAAGAGTCCAGAGCCAGATGGCTTCCCAGGGGAACTCTACCAATAATTAAAGAAGAACTAATACCTATCCTTCTGAGGCTATTTCAAAAAATAGAAATGGAAGGAAAACTTCCAAACTCGATCTATGAAGCCAGCATTACCTTGATCCCAAAACCAGACAAAGAACCCACCAAAAAAGGAGAATTACAGACCAACATCCTTGATGAACATGGATGCCAAAACTCTCACCAAGATACTAGCCAATAGGATCCAACAGTAGATTAAAAGGATTATTCACCACGACCAAGTGGAATTTATTCCCGGGTTGTAAGGGTGGTTCAACATCTGCAAATCAATCAACGTGATACATCACGTTAACAAAAAAAAGGAGAAGAACCATATAAACCTCTTAATTGATGCAGAAAAAGCATATGACAAAATAATAACATACTCAATAATAAATAAAAATAAAAATAAAAATAAAATACTCCATTAATCCTTTCTTGATTAAAACTCTCCACAGTATAGGGATAGAGGGAACATACCTCAATATCATAAAAGCCATAAACAAAAAGCCCACAGCAAATATCATTCTCAATGGGGAAAAACTGAGAGCTCTCCTCCTAAGGTCAGGAATACGGCAGGGATGTCCACTCTTACCACTCTCACCACTATGTTGTTCAACATAGTACTAGAAGTCCTAGCCTCAGCATTCAGACAACAAAAAGAAATAAAAGGCATTCAAACTGGCAAAGAAGAAGTCAAACTCTCACTCTTCGCAGACGACATGATACTCTACATGGAAAACCCATAAGACTCCACACCAAAATTGTTAGAACTCATACAGGAAGGAATACAAAGGAATGTACTAGTTCAGGAACTCAGCTGAGGACAGATCCAATTATTCCTCTGTTTATTTCCTGTGGGAAAACAAGGTCATTTGGTTGGCTTAAAGGACTTGGGTCTTAAGGCTAATGGAAGGAGGGAAATAAGAACAGATATAAAGATCGTTCTCTCTCATCTTTGCCATTTTAAATAGTGTTTGCTCCCAATCTACATTCATTCAATAATTATTTATTGAGCATATACTATATGCTAAGCACTATTTGCAGATACTAGAGATATGTCAGTGAACAAGCAAGAGTCCTCGCCCTTAAGCAGCTTATACACAGTGAGGGGAAAAAAGATAACAAACAAAACAATTTCAGTACTTATAAATGCCACGAAAAAAAAAGGATTACAAGTTACGGAGTAGAGAAGTGAGGGCAAGTTGTTTAACTATGATAGTAAGAAAGGGCTTTCTCAGCAGGTGACAATGGGTCAACTATATAAGGAGGAGATGTTAGCCAAGAAATTTAGGGAAATAGATTTCCAAACAAAAAGAAAAGCAAATGCTAAGGCTAGAAAAGAACAAGCTTCAAGTGTTCAAGAGACAGAAAGAAAGCCAGTGTAAAGAACGAGAAGAAAAAGTAGAAGTCAGAGCCTTGTAAGCCACAGTAAGGCATTTGAATTTTATTTGGTGTATAGTGGGAAGGGAAGGTTCTTCTGAGTTTTAAGCAGAAGAACAACATGCTGTAATCTGTATTTCCGATGACTCTGACTTCCACATATGGAAGAGAGACTACAGGAAGACAAGAGTAGAAAGATGCAAACCAGTGAGGCTATTAAGGTAGCTCAGGAAAGAGATGTTAGGGCTTGTACTACGGTTATAACCGTGGAGATGGCGGGTCACTTTAAGATCCAGAATATATTTTAGAAGTAGAATAAGATGTCCTACTGGATTGAACTAAGAGTATAAAGAGAAGAAGAGTGAGAACTCTAAGTTTCTGGCCTGAGCAACTGGATGAATGGTTGATGTCATATGCTGCAGAGGGAAGGCTTAGGGGAGCAATTTGAGAAAGGGTGTTTATAATTGTTTTTTGTAATACTTTCAGTTTCTTTTTTTAATAGTATTTTTTAAAATTATGTTATGTTAATCACCATACATTACATCATCAGTTTTTGATGTAGTGTTCCATGATTCATTGTTTGCCTATAACACCCAGTGCTCCATGCAGTACGTGCCTTCTTTAATACCCATCACCAGGCTAATTCATCCCCCACCCCCCTCCCCTCTAGAACCCTCAATTTGTCTCTCAGAGTCCATAGTCTCTCATGGTTCATCTCCCTCTCCGGTTTCCCCCCCTTCATTTTCCCCTTCCTGCTATCTTCTTCTTTTTTTTTTTTAACATATAATGTATTATTTGTTTCAGAGGTACAGGTCTGTGATTCAATAGTCTTACACAATTCAGTTTCTTTCTTTCAAGTTCATGTGTCAAATTTCTCCAACTAGTTTACAATCCATTTTGTATTTCTTTTGTATCCTCATATGCCTAGCACAGTACTGATATATAATAAATAGGTGCTAAATCTACTTAAATTGAAGTGGCCTTACAAGAAAACATATGAATCAACATTTTCAAACCTTGTTTGAAAAATCAAATATAGATGTTTTAATCACAGACACTGCATATTTAAAATTAAAACACAAATGCCAGAAGCAGGCCTACTAAATATATACCTACAATTTTAAAACGCATGCATTGTTGAATGCTTGACCGCATAAATTAAATTGCAGAGAAAAGTTTTCAAAAGGACCTATATAGGAAGATTTTTAAATGTCATAAATTATAATTAAACTAAACATAAATGACCTACACCTAACATCACATTTTAAATAACTGTTAGCAGTATACAATGAATTTTGAAAGACTAGGACCCTGTCATTGTCACAACCAACATAATAAAGGGAAATTATATCAATGCAAACTTTTATGTGTTCTCTTTTAAATAATCCTGTGGCAAAGCTGAATCTAAGCATCTGGTGTTCTTATAGGTAACTGGTTCTAGTATATTAGCCCCAAGAAAACATTTCCATCATTTTAGAGCCATATCTTGGGCAGAAGCCAGAGAAAATATTTAATTCTTTATTTTATACCTTGTCTATACATTTCATATATTTTGCCTGTCAACAACTAGTTCTCTATCAATTCTAAAAAGCTAAAAAACTATACTATTTTTAAATTGTACACTTTTCCTTCCAAAATTGCTAACAAACACATAACAAAAAAACACTCCCAGACGGGTAGTAATTCAATTGCCTTAAGTTTGTAATTATTAAAACTGCTAGTTAATCTTTAAGGCTATAAACTAATGATCTAATAACTGAGACTTGCCAGGGCTTACTGACAGATTTCATGGGTAATAAGTGTAACTATAAGGGAGACCAGAAAAGATCTTTTAATAATTACAAAAGCACGAATAGAAATGCCTTTATTTAGACTATCTGGCTCTTCACCTGTTCCCTACAACACTAACACAAACACAACTAGCAAAATGTATACTCAAAATTGCATAGTAAAAACACTATACTGTTTTCTGTTTTGAGACAACTATCAATACAAAAAAACAGAAATGAGGTTTATTTCCACTAGTTTACATATTTCTCTCGCAGTAAAGTAGAAGGTCCCCCAGAAGCAGAAACTATATGACCTTGTTTATTTTAATGACTCCAATTTCACTTACAGTGTCTAACACAGTAGATGCTCAATGGTTCTTATCCCTTTTTGGTTCATAAACCTTGACCCCAGCTTGGCAATCCCTGGAAAGGCAAGAATTTTGTCCTGTGGTCACCAATGACATATCTCCAACATGGAGCTGCCTCTAAGTCCCCTCCTTTCTTCAAGGTTCAAGTCCCATGTAATTCATAAAACTTTCTGATTGCTCCTACCCAAAGCTAACTTCCTTTTCTAAAGTTCGAAAGACTATATTTCACATTTGACATGAATGCACTATCTTGGACTATTAATTACCTATTCATTTTAAATCCAGATATAGGTATACCTGTACTCTCAACTAAATTAATTTTGAGGACAGAATAATGGCTTATATTTGTGTCCCAATACCTAAGCAAAGTGCTGTGCATGCAATAAGTATTTACTAATAAAAATAAAGACAAAGATAATAAAGATAATATGAAGCCAGTTCTGCATATTCTTCTATCTTGTACTCTTTCAAAGGCATGCCAATGCCTTTGAAATTTTCTGGTTAAAATGACTAAGGACCAATAACTATCACAGCCAAAAATAACAAGATGATATTATTACTAACCAAACAGTTATTATTTCATTGTCCCCAACATTTTGAGGGGGGCTGTGCATTTATGTGTATGTATGAAACCAACCCACTGTCATGAAGATATAACAAGAAGTGGAAAGGTAGGCGTACACCCTCCAAAAAATGATTATTTAATATCATGAGCAATAAAAACTATACAGCACAGTAACAAAAGATGTCACAAAATAATATGTCCCCAATATTTTAAAAAGGGTATATAATATGTAATGTGAATGTGCATCTCTGTTTGTGTATTTATGTACGTACACTGGAGGAGAAGGAAGGGAATAAAAAACATTAAAATGGTAGTAATTACTACATGGTAAAATTACGGATGGTTTTTACTTTCTTTTTTTATGCTCTTCTGTACTTTCCAAATCAGAAATACATACATAAATACAATAAATAATTTTAAAATAAAAGCTCCTATCATTTAGAAATATTGTTGTTGATATTATAAGCCAACAACTTTAACTTAGTCTAATAACCAGTACAATCAAGTTCTAGAACAAAGTTATTTCTTAAAGCTGAATTCGGTCTCTGAAAATATTTAAATCTTTACCTACTCTGCACCAACTACTCTCTTACTAAAGAAATAGTTTTATAGTAATAGAATAAACAAAAGGCCCTATTTAGATTAAGAAAATTAAGCTTATTAGGTTATCATTGATATACCAAGAATATATTATGTATAAGTTCACTTTCCTTTAAACATAGTGAAAATCTATGTTTAAAAGGCCTTTGATCTCATTAAAATTTTGTGGTTAATGATTAAAATATCCTTAATAAAGGATCAAAATTAAGTTTTGTTTCTTCTCATAAAAGAAAGGTTCTCTCTCTTGACTACAGTAAATATCAACATCAATATAATTTTGATACTACTATAGTTTTGTAAGCTATTACTACAGGGGAAACGGAGTGTATATGAGATCTCTTTATTATTTCTTACAGCTGCATATGAATCTATGTATGATTCCTTCAATAAAAGGCTTATTCTTAAAAAATACAATATATTAAGGGCAATCTCCAACATTGATTATATCAAACAAAGTCAAAGATCATCTCTCCAGGAATTAACAACCTAAACCAGGCAAGACACACAAAAAAAGTTTGTGAAACTTTACTTAGAATTTAAAGTTAAGTATATAAATACAGATAGTATTTGTGTATTAAAGTACATACCATGTGGTAATATAGAAAAGCATGTTCATGGTTAAAGAAAAAAAAACACATTAAAACTCAAATCCATTCTAGTATTATGCAGAAATATTTTTAAGTATCTTGAAAAAGAAGAGCAGCACCCACAATAGTTTGGTGTCAATATTATGGTTCTCACAGCATGCTATTATTTATATTCCAGTCCTTTTCAAACATTATTATTTCTACTGTGACTTCTTCACTAGGCAGCAAACTCCATAAATATAAGAACTATCTCCATCCTGTCTATCAGCAGACAGGACAGTAATGGACATATGGTAAGTGCAGAGCAAAAATTTAATATTTTATACCTGAAACGAGCTTCTAAATAGAACTCTGAACTATATTCCCTTGTTAGAGAATTCAAGAACCTCTCCTCAGATAATTTTTTATTAGTTGAATTTTTCAATGTTGCCTATTAATTCTATCAAACAACTTTAAAAATTTTTCATGTAAATACATTTTTTAAAGATTTTATTTAGTTATTTGACAGAGAGAGAGATAACGAGAGCAGGAACACAAGCAGGGGGAGCGGGAGAGGAAGCAGCAGGCTTCCTGCCAAGCATGGAGCCCAATGCGGGGTTTGATCCCAGGACCCTGGGATCATGCCCTGAGCTGAAGGCAGACGCTTAACGACTGAGCCACCCAGGAGCCCCTGTAAATACATTTTTAAATAATGAACTTGGCGGGCGCCTGGGTGGCTCAGTTGGTTGAGCGACTGCCTTCGGCTCAGGTCATGATCCCGGAGTCCCGGGATCGAGTCCCGCATCGGGCTACCTGCTCGGCGGGGAGTCTGCTTCTCCCTCTCCCGCTCCCCCCTCTTGTGCTCTTTGTCTCTCTCACTCTCTCTCTCAAATAAATAAATAAAATCTTTAAAAAAAAAATAATGAACTTGGCAATGAAAATTATATAATCTTGATTATATATTTACCATAAAGAATATCAGACTAGACAACACTGATTTCATTCCTATAAACTTCGAAATTTAGAAGACCAGATAATTATGTTATTAAATATACTCAGTGTTTGGAGATAGGACCAATGTTGTTCTAAGGTCCAAGAATAATGACATCATAAAAGCTCATCCTTAAATCATTTTCCCAAAAGAAATGGCAAGAGAAGCAGAGTATGAAATGAAATTGAGGATATGGAGAAAGAGATACATAGAGATATATATCCTATCAAAGATGAAGATCTACGCTTAAAGAAAAAAACAGTCATGAAGGGCACAGGCAGGTAATCACTTACTCCTGAAATAAATGGAAATAAGTCATATATGATAGGAATAAACCAGACGGCATCAAGGCTCTTTTAAACATTTAAGACTATCCTTCAAAACAGAGACAGAAGATCTTCTGAAATTTCAGTGGCTTTCCTTTCCTTTTTTTTTTTTTTTTAAGGGAACTCCATTTAAAAAAGAACGATAAAAAAGCACATGGGAAAACTTCAAAAGAAACAACAAGAAAAGGAAATACTTACCAAGTTGGCCATATAAATTGTGAGCAGCCCTCTCCTGCAAATAATTTTAAAAAGAGATAGAGTGAGATTAAGCATCAATTTGACTTAATAATCACTTCATTATTTTTTTAGAAATCAAAACGATTATCAGGAGGAGTTGAGAAAAAGGGCAGATTATACTGAAGTAAGTTTTCAGTACCCTAACAATTGGATCTAAATAGATTCTAAAAGTCATTCTGTTCAGTAGTCATTAAACATTCTATTTAGTGGTCATTAATGGAAATTATTTAAAATTACTCTTGCCTTGTAATTGTTAACTAGATTTACTGTAGTGATCATTTCACAATATATACCATTACTGAATGATTATGTTGTACACTTGAAACTAATATAATGTTATGTGTCAATTATATCTTTATTTTAAAAATTACTATTTCATTATCATTATGTATTAATAGGAAAAACAGTATCATTTGCCATTAGTCTACATTTATGCTAGAGAATTCTAAATTTAATAAAGAACCTAAAGAACTCATCTTGCCAAAATGTCAAGGTCAAGGCCAAAACAATGCACATTTATTGCAAAAAAAAAAAAAATCAGGTATTCTATTTATTTTACACACAATGCAACTGTTTATTAGATGTCCTTACAAATCATATTAAATCACCTTGTTTTTAACTTCGTTAAGTGAGAAGTTAGGCACTAAGTGAACTTTCTAATGCCAAAAGACAAATTAATGTTCGATTAACATTCACTTTACAGAGACTGCATATTTATCAAACTAATGAAAATTAAGGTAGAAACTCAAAGGATAATTTTATGCCCTTAATCACTTCATTTAACTTATACTGCATGTAAAACCATGAATGAAGTACATCCTATTCTTTAGGAAAGAGGTCTTTAATGTTTTAAGAGTTTAAGGCAGTGTTAAAATAACTTTAAAAAAACTTTGACGGGGCGCCTGGGTGGCTCAGTCAGTTAAGCGTCTGCCTTCGGCTCAGGTCATGATCCTGGAGTCCCAGGATCGAGCCCCATGTCTGGCTCCCTGCTCAGTGGGGAGTCTGCTTCTCCCTTGCCCTCTGCCCCTCCCCCTGCTCCTTCTCTCTCTGTTTCTCTCTCACTCATGCTCTCAAATAAATGAAAATTATAAAAACGTATTTGGAGTTTCAATTTCGAACATTTCTAGTACTTAAAAAAAAACTTTGTAAATAAAAAAGTGCCAATATCAAATCATTTTCACTTAAATTTCATGCCATGTCTTCATATTAACATTTTCAATGAAATCTTGAAGTCAGATCCAGTCATATATATAATCTGGATTATTCACTACTTAAAATGGCTTAATAAGATTTCTAATATCACTAAGCCACATGGAGGCAGTATAATTTAACTGAACAACTGAAATTTGAATATCAGGGTTTCATTTAACTTTAATTCTCTGGTACTCTGTAATTTAATTTTGTCATTAAAATGAGGGTCGCCTGGGTGGCTCAGTAGGTTAAGCATCTGCCTTTGGCTCAGGTCATGATCCCAGGATCCTGGGATCAAGCCCTGCATCAGGCTCCTTGCTCAGCAAGGAGCCTACGTCTCCCTCTGCCTGTCGCTTCCCCTGCTGTGCTCTATCTTTCTCTCTGTGTGAAATAAATAAAATCTTAAAAAAAAATAAAAATAAAATGAGGAACAAGACTAGTTACCTAACTTACATTTTTAAACATAAAAACTATTTAAGGAAAAAAACATACATTTATCACCAACATATAAACATAATGTTGGACCTACTCTGGTTAAAAGGGGGAAGGAGATCTAGACAAACCCAGGGAACCAAACCCTGCAGGCAATGACCCTGCTCAGCAGGTCCTAACACACCTCAGCAAGACAACAGAATTCTAATGCTCCTCTAAAAAATAATTCAAAAATCACTGATAAGATGACCTTTTAGCTTTCTTGTCTATGATTTGTACAAATGAATTAAAACTGTTCTTATTAATCTTTACCGATCTTATCAGTTCCTACCAAATTCTAAACCAAAGATATTCTACTAGTACTTATTTTAAGTAAATTATATGAAGAAAAATTAGGGTAACATCAACATCCAAGAGTCACACACACACAGAAAACTTAAATCCTTCTCAAGTGATACCTATTCTTACCAAAAGCTGGTTACATATGAAGAAAAAATAGGGGCGCCTGGGTGGCTCAGTCATTAAGCGTCTGCCTTCGGCTCAGGTCATGATCCCAGGGTCCTGGGATTGAGCCCCACATCGGGCTCCCTGCTCCGCGGGGAAGCCTGCTTCTCCCTCTCCTACTCCCCCTGCTTGTGTTCCCTCTCTCACTATGTCTCTCTCTGTCAAATAAATAAATAAAATCTTTAAAAAAAAAAAAGAAAAAAACAATACACTTAATCACAAAACCAAAACAAAAGTCTCTGCAATTTCAGTGGTAGTGCCTGATTATACATTTCCTTATGAAATGAACTAATGTATTTGTTCCACTAATTTATTTCCATTCTAAAATTCAACAAATTTTCTACCTGATAATATAACTGTTTATCTTTAACTACCAGGCAACGATTATCTTGTTTACCTTCACGTTTTCACACACCTGCTATAGTACCTGTCATCTAATAGGCCTTAAACAAATGGTTATGGAATTCCCAGACAAAGTGTTACTAGGAACCCAGCCCTATAAAAAGGAACAGACTAGAGACATATAATATGTTATAGAAATATAATCACAAAAGATAGCCATTAAACAGGAGGGAAAATTAGTGATATCAATTTATTAGCAAGCAAAGATGTGATCAGATTATTTTACATTTGCATAAAATTTAATAATCTACAAAGTATAATCAATACTTGAAATCAGATTTTATCCTCTTAATAGTGTTATTAAGTATAATGTAGATACTTTATCCTTATTCTACGGAAAACCGAGAAATCAGAAAAGTTAAGTGATTTCCTTACAAATACAAAAGTAGCAAAGACAAGTTGGAATTAGGAGTCAGTTCCATGTTCTTTTTTTTTTTTTTAAAGATTTTATTTATTTATTTGACAGAAAGAGACAGTGAGAGAGGGAACACAAGCAGGGGGAGTGGGAGAGGGAGAAGCAGGCTTCCCGCTGAGCAGGGAGCCTGATACGGGGCTCCATCCCAGGACCCTGGTATCATGACCTGAGCTGAAGGCAGATGCTTAACGACTGAGCCACCCAGTTTCATGTTCTTTCCAAAGCACTGCTTCAATGGCAGATAATCTGTCCCTTACTAACTTACCTTTATATTCTGCAATGACTTGTTTAATACAATATCCTAACAGGCTTCTGTGCTTTGAGAATGAGTAAAGCCCTGACACACTCTTACTACTGGGAAAAAGCAGAGGATGTATTGTTATTGAATTACATCCTATCCTGGTCTTGAGTTTCAATTTATTGTTTTAAATAATGAAGAAGAGCACCTCCTTCCCAGCTTTATCTGAATTCCAACCCAGAACTAATAGCCTCAAGAATGAAAAAACAGTATCTGTAGAGGGCATAATGTGCTGTATTATATAGCAGACTCTTCTTGGCAGGTTTCCCTGGTGTGCTGTCTTCAACCTCAGCTCCAGTGTCAATTTGGTAAGTGTAGAATATCAGAATATTGATTTATTTTATCACTTCTCCAGGGATGTTCTGTATCACAAGACACTGGTAAGTCAATTAAATGCCATTTTATTATTTACCACTTGACTATCTCTAGCTGAGGACAAACAGGTCACTCCCTTCTTAGTTGAGTAAATTCTCTGCGGAAACCAAGTTACCTATTAAAATACTACTACAACAGTGATGGGGAAGGAGGTGCCAATAAGAACAAAAGGTGGCCTAGGCCTAACTAGGAAGGGCTAGGGCCAAGAAGAACAATAGCGTTTTAAATTTCACAGAAGACTGTGATTCCCATTCTTTTGGGAATCACTGGATAGAGAGATAGGTGAAGCTCAGTGAACCACAAATAAACTTTTTTTTTTTTTTGATACGGGAAGGGGTGAAGCTCTTCAACTTGTATGCAAAATTTAAGGGGCTGTGCACAGCAAGGGGTACTACCTAAAAAGGTATTAAGAACCACTGTTTAAGAACTCTGTGTAATAAGAGTATCATTATTCCCACAGGAAAATGCTAAAATAATTATATTTTCTTAACACCTCAGTAGATTAAAAGGTATCCTTATACTCTGCTGAAATTCTAAATTTTATTATCTTCTAACAACATTATCGTATCTAATTAGATGGACAATAATGTTTCTTTTCTTTTTCTAGAAACCTTAATGTATATATTCTTTGGCTAACCTTCTGAAACTTTGAATGACACTATATGTAACACATTTCATAACTAAGGTTATTAGGGAGTATAGCAGGCATGGTATAACTTCTAAATTCTAAATGTTTATATATTCTTTCTCCTTCTCTCTCTCTCCCTCTCTCTCTATATATGTTTTGTGTTCTACAAAAAAGCAGAAATTACAGATTAAAGAAAAACAAAGTGGAAGGTCCTAACAATTGTAATGGCTTACTAAGAGATACTACTTAATCATCTCAGAAAGTCTATCAAGACAGAATAAATTTTCATCTCCCAGAATGTTTTAGAACAGTAAAAAAAAATAGTGCCTTAAATAAGGTACAGGAACAGATAAAATAAGAGCAAGAGTTCATGATCATATACGGTTATATACAGCAGATAAAAGAGAGTAAACTTTTCAGAAGACAACAAGGTAATTTAAATTTTCTTCCTGTGAAGATAACATGACACTGAAACATGAATATGTCAAGAATTTATAAGCCAAATTCATGGTATTTTATTCACATATTATAGAGTTCATTTATTCTGGTCATATCTGCCTAGGAGTTTCATAACTACAACAGTATAATTTAACAATTCAAACCCTGAGTATGCTTAGAATAAGTATGCAATTTTGGTATTTTAATCCATGCCCATGTTTGAGCACCCCACAGTTTTAACTTATCTAAACTAATACTAAATATCAAAGCAAATTCCACAGCAATTCTACAAAACAAAATCCATCAAAACAACTTTCTGAACCACAAACAAAGCACTTCCTAGAAAAAGAAAGAGAAGACTAGTTCTTAACAGCCCACCTAGGGATAAACTAGATGTTACCAATGCTTACTGCTGAGTTACTATGATCACAGTTCTTTGTGGCACAAATTTTTTAAGCAACCCTGGAAACAACTTCAAAGTCTTCTCAGAATCCCACAGTGATACGATTAAGATTTAAGTAAATTGCCCTCTTACAAGGTGTCAGGAACTAGCTGGCAAAGCATGCCTAATTCTGTAAAGGGAAGGAGGGAGACTGGGAAAGATGGATGGATGGATGGATGGATGGATTGGAGAGAGGGAGGAAAAAAGTAGGAAGGAAAGAAAGTTAAACCGTATAGATGAAGACATACTTATGAAGATAGATATATCTTTACTTATGTATCTGTACATATGCACATTATATATATGTGTTTGTGTTCATAACTACACTGTATGTTCTTACCTCATTAAATGCTTTGGAAAAACTGGTTACACAATTGAGTACAAAATATATAATCTCTGAGTAAAAATTTCATTATTAAATTAAGTTTTAAAGATTTAAAAATTAGAACTACCACTACTTGCTAATTTGGGAAAAAAAACACTGCTAACCTTCCATATTTTGTATCTTCCACTCTATTACTGATTTTTTTTTTTAATATTTTATTTATTTTTTGACAGAGAGAGAGGCAGCGACAGAGGGAACACAAGCAGGGGGAGTGGGAGAGGGAGAAGCAGGCTTCCCGCTGAACAGGGAGCCCGATGCGGGGTTCGATCTCAGGTCCCAGGATCATGACCTGAGCCGAAGGCAGACGCTTAACGACTGAGCCACCCAGGTGCCCCTCTATTACTGATTTTATTAAAAAGTATTACCTGTACACATATCACAATGGACAACTTAAATGTTGCTGTTTCCCACTTTCTACCCTCAGAATTCTTCTTATTCTGGGTTTTTACATTACAATCTTCTCACATAGCCTCAATGACCACCTTTAAGAAGAAAACTTCCAATCTTACTTTTATGACTATCACACTTCTCCTGAATCTAGACTCATACTTCAAGCGGCCTACTGGCTGTCTCCACCAACATATCATTGATTTTCTTCATGAATTAAAGGCATAATTATATAGTCCTTTTCCTTAAAGTAAAAACTATAATATTAAAAAAACTTCACTTTGGGGCTAGATGTGATATATATAACTTCAACCTCTGTAAGGTATATATAATCTAGTAAGGGATCTTGATATTTAATGGAATCTTAATAAAAATTTGTGGTAAGTAAAAAATACTTTTTCGAAGCAAACAATTAACTTTTACATAATTTCAGAAAAACATAGACCACACTTGGTATTATTTTTAAATAAGATACATTATAAAGCAATTTGTAAAAAGATAAGGCAAAAAGATTTGCTTTCCTATGTTTTAAAGTTAACTCCAAATTTTGTTTTTAATCTCCTTTTTAAAAAAAAAAAGCCACTACCTTCTAGACAATACTAAAAGACTAAAATTTAAAGTTTTTATTAGATCCCAAACCAGGATTTGTGCTTGCTATACATAACACACATAAATCCCCTCACCCAAAAAAAAGTACTAGCAAGGTATTTCCAGGATTAACTGCATCACCTAATAAACAACAGAACTCAATCAACACATATTACCAAGGGTTCGACTACTTAACAATCACATCAAGGTAAGGATCAATTTTTCTTCAGCAACCATGTGATAATCTTTATTAAAAAGCTACATTTAAAATTTTGATTAGGTTACAATACATTAACAAAAGAAAGAACAAGAATCATATGATCCTCTCAATAGATGCAGAAAAAGCATTTGACAAAGTACAGCATCCTTTCTTTTTTTTTTTTTTTTTTTTAAAGATTTTATTTATTCATTTGACAGAGAGAAACATAGCGAGAGCAGGAACACAAGCAGGGGGAGCGGGAGAGGGAGAAGCAGGCTTCCCGCAGAGCAGGGAGCCCGATGCGGGACTCGATCCCAGGACCCTGGGATCATGACCTGAGCCGAAGGCAGACGCTTAACGACTGAGCCACCCAGGCGCCCCTACAGCATCCTTTCTTGATCAAAACTCTTCAGAGTATAGGGATAGAGGGTACATACCTCAATATCATAAAAGCCATCTATGAAAAACCCACAGCCAATATCATTCTCAATGGGGAAAAACTGAGAGCTTTCCCCTAAGGTCAGGAATGCGCAGGGATGTCCACTATCACCACTGCTATTCAACAAGTATTGGAAGTCCTAGCCACAGCAATCAGACAACAAAAAGAAATCAAAGGCATCCAAAT
>NC_058413.1:66368913-66422260 GCF_002201575.2 Neomonachus schauinslandi | reverse complement strand
CAAATGGTTGAAAGACCTCAATGTGAGACAGGAGTCCATCAAAATCCTAAAGGAGAACACAGGCAGCAACCTCTTTGACCTCAGCCGAAGCAACTTCTTCCTAGAAACATCGCCAAAGGCAAGGGAAGCAAGGCCAAAAATGAACTATTGGGACTTCATCAAGATAAAAAGCTTTTGCACAACAAAAGAAACAGTCAACAAAACGAAAAGACAACCGACAGAATGGGAGAAGATATTTGCAAATGACATATCAGATAAAGGGCTAGTATCCAAAATCTATAAAGAACTTCTTAAACTCAACACCCAAAGAACAAAGAATCCAATCAAGAAATGGGCAGAAGACATGAACAGACATTTTTCCAAAGAAGACATCCAAATGGCCAAAAGACACATGAAAAAGTGCTCAACATCGCTCGGCATCAGGGAAATCCAAATCAAAACCTCAATGAGATACCACCTCACACCAGTCAGAATGGCTAAAATTAACAAGTCAGGAAAGGACAGATATCGGCAGGGATGCGGAGAAAGGGGAACCCTCCTACACTGTTGGTGGGAATGCAAGCTGGTGCAGTCACTCTGGAAAACAGTATGCAGGTTCCTCAAAAGGTTGAAAATAGAGCTACCATATGATCCAGCAATTGCACTACTGGGTAATTTACCCCAAAGATACAAATGTAGGGATCCAAAGGGGTACGTGCACCCCGATGTTTATAGCAGCAATGTCCACAATAGCCAAACTGTGGAAAGGGCCAAGATGTTCATCGACAGATGAATGGATAAAGAAGATGTGGTATATATATACAATAGAATATTATGCAGCCATCGAAAGGAATGAGATCTTGCCATTTGCAACGACGTGGATGGAACTGGAGGGTATTATGCTGAGCGAAATACGTCAATCAGAGAAAGACATGTATCATATGACCTCACTGATATGAGGAATTCTTAATCTCAGGAAACAAACAGGGTTGCTGGAGTGGTGGGGGCTGGGAGGGATGGGGTGGCTGGGTGATAGACACTGGGGAGGCATGTGCTATGGTGAGTGCTGTGAACTGTGCAAGACTGCTGAATCACAGATCTGTACCTCTGAAACAAATAATGCAATATATGTTAAAAAAAAAAAAAAAAAGAAGATAGCAGGAGGGGAAGAATGAAGGGGGGGAAATCGGAGGGGGAGATGAACCATGAGAGACGATGGACTCTGAAAAACAAACTGAGGGTTCAGAGGGGAGGGCGGTGGGAGGATGGGTTAGCCTGGTGATGGGTATTAAAGAGGGCCCGTATTGCATGGAGCACTGGGTGTTATACACAAACAATGAATCATGGAACACTACATCAAAAACTAATGATGTAATGTATGGTGATTAACATAACAATAAAAAATTAAAATTTTTTTGATTAGGTTAAACCACTCCAATTAATATTCAGAACAGATCATAATGTATAACTACCTACACATTTTCTGTGAGTATCTAATGTCTATGGATAAAACACGAATGCAATAGCTCACTTAAAAGAAATGAAAGCAGAATGCTTTAAAACAAAAGTTCAGTACCAAAAGTAAAAAGAGAACAGGAAATAAAATAGTAACTAAGATCCAAGTTATCACCTCACTTCCAAGAAACCTCTTTGTGCCTTAAAAAGTTATAGCTTTTGGGGCTCCTGGGTGGCTCAGTTGGTTAAGCGACTGCCTTCGGCTCAGGTCATGATCCTGGAGTCCCGGGATCAAGTCCCACATCGGGCTCCCTGCTCAGCGGGGGGTCTGCTTCTCCCTCTGACCCTCCCCCCTCTCATGCTCTCTCTCTATCTCATTGTCTCTCAAATGAATAAATAAAATCTTTAAAAAAAAAAAAAAGTTATAGCTTTTGATATCAATAGTACAATTTTACTTTGGTATTTAAACACATGTTTATCTTCAAAGAAATGTTTGATTTTTTTAACCAATTATAAAAAAATAAGACCTAGACTAATATATCAAGAGAAAAGAATTGAGCACTCAACACACACACATATATATAAATTGGTATATGACATATATATAAATTGGTTACAAATCCATGGAGAAAGAATGGACAATTGAATCCCTGGTGCCAGAGAAAGTGACTATTTGCCAGCCAAAAAAAAAAAGTGGGGGGAGGGGGCAGGATGGGGAGCAGGGCAAAAGAGATCCTATAGCAAGCAGCCTCTAATATGGACCTAAACACATTTCCATGTTTTACAAGGGATGGACGTATTAACACTAAGAAGCTCTAAAGTTAAAGATATCTATTGTAGTCCTTAGAGCAAGGACTAGAAAAAGAAAAACAAAAAAATACTAGAAAATGGACTGAAAAAAGAATGTCTTCTTCCAGTTTCCAGTTTCTGTCCAAGGAGCTCAGAAGTCATCACTTAGTCTTTACATCAAGTAAAAAGCTGAGGAAGCTGGAAACACAACTCTTCTTAGATCCATAAGAGAAGCAAGGTCACCCTGCAAAGTATTGCCTCCAAAACTGAAGAGATGATAAATAGATACAGAGAATCACAGTTTACCAGAGCAGAAACCAGCTGAAAACTCAAAGAGAGTAAGAGCCAGGAGAGGAAAACCTAAACTGAAAAATAGTAGGAGGCTCCGTGGGACAAGTCTGAAGAGCGAAAAACTCCAGAGGGACCCAGTCATAGGGGGACCCTCACACCCTTGTGAGTTTTAACTCTGGGAGCTTAACTAAGGTCCCACAGTAAATACCAGGGGGAAAGCCCCTTGTGCTTCCAAGTAGGGGGAGTCAAAAAGGAACCATTTTTTTCTAACATAAGCCACAGCACTCAGTTCTTAACAAGGCCTGCCTTTGGTAGGAGCTAGTTAAAAGAGCCTGATCTACTAGGGTATGATGAGAGCCTAACTGACATGGGGAAGGGAAATACCCAACTCCAGCCAGCTTTAGAATTCCACATGGAAGAAAGCAAAATATCCAACTCCAGCACACTCTAACCATCCTGGCCCCACCTAAGAGGAAAAGAAAAACTGAGAAATACTTGTGAAGTTCACAGTCTAGAGACAGAGGCTCACTGAAAGACTGAGGCCTAACCACAGTACTATAGAACAGTTTCCTTCCCCCCCCCCACCCCCACACTTCACCCCCACATTACTAAAGGCTATTCCAGCAATTCTTTTCACCTGGTGCATCATGTCCGGCTATCAAGAAAAAAATTACAAGGCACACCAAAATGCAAAAAACACAATCTGAAGAGACAGAGCAAGCATCATAATCAGACACAGCAGAGATGTTGGAATTATCAGACCAGGAATTTAAAATTAAAACAATGATTAATATGCTAAGGACCCTAATGGATAAAGTAGATAGCATGTAGGAAGCTGGTAAGGTAAGAGCAAGGTAAGCAGAGAGATGAAAATCCTAAGAACCACAAAGAAAAGGAACTACAGCAGAAATGAAGAATGCCTTTGATGTAATCACTAGGAGACTGGACACAGCTGAGGAAAGAATCTCTGAGCTAGAGGATCTATCACAAGAATCCTTGAAAACTGTAAAACAAAAAGACCAGACACTGGGGGAAAAAAACCCAATACAGAATTTCCAACACCTGTGCAACAACTGCAAAAGGTATAACATCCACATAACAGGAATAGATGAAGGAGCAGAAAGAATGAAACAGAAGAAATATTCAAAGCAATCACGACTGAGAATTTTCCTAAATCAGTGTCAGACACCAAACCACAAATTAAGAAAGCTCAGAAAATACCAAGCAGGATAAATGCCAAAAACAAAAACAAAAAGCGACACCTAGGAATATCTTACTAAAACTACAGAAAATCAAACATAAAGAAAAACCCTGAAAGAAGCCAGAGGGAAAAAACCACCTTACCTATAGAGGAACAAAGGTAATTGCATCCAACTTCTCCTGAGAAACCATGCAAACAAGAGAGTGGAGTGAAATATTTAGTGTTGAGAGGGGAAAAAAAGAAAACACAAAAAACACCAACCTAGAATTCCATACCCTGAGAAATCATCCTTCAAAAGTGAAGGACAAACAAAGATTTCACCAGACAAAAATTGAGAATACTTGTTGCCAGTGGACTGGCTCTGCAAGAAATCTTAAATGTTCTCTAAAGAGAAAGAAAACAATACAAATCAGAAACTCGCCTACATAAACAAAGGTGGAACATTAGAGAAAAAATAAGTGAGGGTAAAATAAAAAATTTTATTTTTCTTATTCTTACTTGCTCTAACAGATAACAGTTCTTTCAAAATAATAATGTAACAATGTAATAAAAGCAACAATGTAATTGATTGCGTGTGCTTATGTGTATATATATATATATATATGGTGTGTGTGTGATGCATGCTTATATATAAGTGAATGACAGCAATGATATAAGGGACAGGAAGAAGGAATTAGGAAGATATTGTTATTGTAAGGTACACTCACTACCTATGAAGGGGTATAGTGTTATTTGATAGTAGACTAGGATTAGTTGTAAATGTATATTATAAAACTAGGGCAACCACTAAAAAGTTAAAAAAAAAAGTATAACTGATATACTAAGAAAGGAGAGAAAATGGAACCACATAAAATATTCAGTTAAAACCACAAAAAGCAGAAGAGTAGAAGACAGAAAATGAAAACAAAGAACAACAAAGAGAAAACAGTAATGAATGTAGTAAATATTAATCCAAGTATATCAATAATCACTTTGAATGTCAATAGTCTAACTATGCCAATTAAAACACAGAG
Organism: Neomonachus schauinslandi; assembly: GCF_002201575.2. Lineage (NCBI taxonomy): Eukaryota > Metazoa > Chordata > Mammalia > Carnivora > Phocidae > Neomonachus > Neomonachus schauinslandi. The sequence goes on along the minus strand of NC_058413.1, from coordinate 66,417,532 downwards.
ATTGTCAGAGTTGATCAAAAACATGACCCAATTATATATTGTCTACAAGAAATCACTATACAGACACCTGCAGATTAAAATAAAAAAGTACATGAAGAAATGCTCTACAACATATACCAGCAAGAAAATATAAATTAAAACAATCAGATCCTCCCACACACCTATTAGAATGGCCAGAATACAGAACACTGACAACACTTAAATGCTGGTGAGGATGTGGAGCCACAGGAATTCTCATTCATCGCTGGAGGGTATGCAAACTGGTACAGCCACTTTGGGTAACTGTTTGGCGGTTTCTTATAAAATTGAACATACTCTTAATATATGATACAGTAATCATAACCCTTGGTAATTACCCAAAGGGGCTGAAAACTTATATCCACACAAAAACCCATGCATGGATATTTATAGCAGTTTTACTAGTAACTGTCAAAACTTGGAAGCAACAAGTTGTCCTTCAGTAGGGTAGAACACAGCTCGTGGTGCATCCAGACAGTGGAATATTATTCAGCACTAAAAAGAAATAACCTATCAAGCCATGTACAGGCATGGACAAAACTTAAAGGCATATTACTAAGTAAAAAAAGCCAATCGGAAAAGCTTACATACTGTATGATTTTAACTATACAACAGTCTGAAAAAGGTAAAACTGTAAGAGAGTAAAAAGGTGACTAGTTACCAGGGGCTAGGGGGAGGGTGGAATGAATAGCCAAGCACAGAGGATTCTCAGGACAGTGAAATTACTCTGCGTGATACTGTAATGATCAAGACAGGTCAATGTAAAAACTGGTGACTATGAATAAGGGCCATAGTCTAGCTGACAATAATGTCAATTTCCTGGTATCATATTATACTACAGTTACATAAGATGCTATCATTGGAGGGAAACTGGGTTAAGGTTTCAAGTGGCTCTACGTACTATTTGTGTAATTTTCCATGACTCTATAATCATGTCAAAGTTAAAAGCAAAAAAATATATAATAAAACAGACCACATAGTGACAATCATAATAAAAATAACATAAAATCATATGGCAGAACTAAACCAAATATATCTGTTGTATAAATAAATGTATATGGACTGAACTTGTATATCAAAATAAAATGATTTTTTCAGATTGGCTCTCCAAATATAACCCAAGTTTATGGGTTATATGTAAGAATCTTACATGTAAGATAGACGCATCAAGTGTTTCAGGAAGATAAAGACATACTAGGCAAATGCAAGCAAGAAGAAAGAAAGATAACTAAAAATTTGGAACTCAAGCCAAAATACATGAAATGAAATAAAGAACATACTTTTTAATGCTAGAAATTGCACCTCAAATTAAAGATACAACCTAAAATCATATCCAATAGCATAGATCTTATGGCTAACCTTTGAACTTCCAATAAAAGACAATGCACTTTTTTTTCAAATGTTCAAAAAAAGTCACAAAAATTGAGCATAAATTCAGCCACAAGGAAAACCTTATAAAGTTTTATACAGAGAAAATACTATGAACAACATTCTCAGATAAGAATGCAATAAAACTGAAAATTAATAACAAAAGGGCCTTCCATCTTCTTAAGCTCTCTACTAAATAATTCTTATATTACAAGAGAAATACAAACTAAAATTGCAGAATTTCTAGAAAATGATAATGAAAGTACTACATATCAGAACCTATGGGCTATAAATAAAGCACTTATCAAAAGAAAATTCTGCCTTAAATACTTATATCAATAAAACTTAATGAAAAGAAATAAGCAACAAATGAAAAGGTTTCTAAAAGAAAAGCAAGTTAATCAAAAGAAAGTAGAAGGAAGGGGGAAAAAAATAAAAACAAGAATTAAGAAACCAAAAAAGAGAAGTAATAAATAAGATGATTTGTTGGGGAAAAAAAATCAATAAAATTACTAGCTAACTTAATAAAAAAGGGAAATAGCACAATCACACAAAATAAATAACAAATTGAAAAATAACCATTGAAAACATAAAATTCAATCAAATCATAAGACTACTTGGTACAACTCCATGTAAATATAAAAATCTTTATAAAATAAATACTTTCCGGGAAATAGAACTTTCTAGCTATTAGAGAAGTTACTGAACGTCATTATTGAGCTCAAAGTTTAAACAGATCAATTACACAGAGGAAACTGATAACTTTTCCTAAGAACTACCACCCCCAGAAGAGTCACCATGCCCAGGTTTTACAGAGAAATGGGCCAAACACTCAAAGGCCCGAAAATTCATGGCTACTTAAACTACTCCAGAGCAAGAAAAAAAAGAAGGAAAACTTCTGAACTATTTTATGAAGTAAATGACACTCAAACCTGATAAAGAAAACAGAAAGACACAACTCAAACACACAATTACTAGCCAATCCACAAATAATGGTATCATAATCAACTCAGGTTCACTCCAGCAAAGCGAGGGCTGTGGAATGTCAAGAAATCCATTCAGCTCATTCCCTCAAAATAATAGGTTTACTGAAAAGATCTGGTGATTATCGCTTTAATCACATATTCAAACTTGGAACTACTTAGAACTATGGACCTCCTGATGGCTTCAGCATCATCTATGATGTATATGCTTACCAAAAGTGTTCAATCATAATATAATCAAGTCTTCAACCCAAACTTCAGTTTACAGGGAATATGCAAGTTAAGTGAACCAATCAAACAATTCCATGAGGAAAAAATTCAGACAAAACCAGAAAAGTTTTACACACAACTGGCCTGATCACATCAATAAATCAATGTCATCTGGGGAAAGTGGGAAGATTAAGCTAGATTAAAAGAAAATAAGGAAATATAACACGAGATCAAAGAAAGGAATAGCAACAACTCTCTGAACAGAAAAGCGTCCACTTTCTGGAAGGTAGGACGGGCGGAGAAGTGAATCGGAGGCGATATTCGGGAGGATAGACGGCGGGGGAGGGGCCTCCGTGGGCCGCTTCTGGCAAGTGATAGAACCACGGAACACAAAATCAGAACTTTTAAAAGTCTGCTCCACTGAGGGACGTCACTCTGATGGCTAAGCAGGGGGTGGAACCCTCCGGGACAGTGTGGTCTCAGGACCCTCGGAGTCACAGAAAGACCCGGGGTGCCTGAGTGTGGCAGAGCTCCCAGGTAACGCAGCAGGGAAGCCGGCTGCAGAGGCGGAGCCCAGGCGCGGGCTCTCAGCTCGGGGTTGCCATAAACCGTGATCCACGGCACAGTCGGGCCACTGCTCCCCCAGCAGGGACCCAACAAGCGGCAGATCCGGGGAGACTCACCTTCCTTCCGCGGGAGGAGCCGCGCAGGAGTGCACCACAGGGATCTGCTGGGTTTGGAGACTCCACCCGGGGTCGGGTGCCAGAGGTAGAAACGCGCGGTCACAGGCCGGGTGAGCACAGAGTGCGGCCGGAGACCAGGGAGACGAGAGTGACTGACGGCTTTTCTCTGGGGGCTCACTGAGGAGCGGGACCCCGAGTTCTTGGCTCCTCCGGGGCGGATATTGGGAGGCCGCCATTTTCACTCTCCGCCTCCAAAGCTGTACGGAAAGCTCACAGGGAACAAAAGCCCCGGAGAGCAAACCCGAGCAGATTACTTAGCCGGGAGGGGGCAAAGGCGGGGCAATTCCGCCTCCGGCGGAGACGTTTGGAAACAACGGCAACAGACCCTCCCCAGAAGATCAGCGAGAACAGCCAGCCAAAACCAAGTTTACCGATCAATGAGAATGGCAGAACGCCAGCGCTAGGGGAACACTGCACATAGAATTCATGGCTTTTTTACCATGATTCTTTAGTCTTTCAAAGTTAATTTTTTTTAACTGTCTTTTTTTCTTTTTTTTTCTTTTTGAAGTTTTCTTTTTCCCTTTTTCAACCAACATCTTATCAATCCCCTTTTTAAAAAAAAAATTTTTATTTTTCATTTTTAGAGTCATATTCTATCCCTTCAGTAGTTACCCATATTTTTGGCTTATATATATAAGTTGTTCTCTCTTTAAAATTTTGAGATAGTTTCTTCTAACAGATTAAAATATACCCTAAATCTCTAGTATATGGTGTTTTCTATTCCCCTGCCTGATCACATCCTCTCCCTTTTTTTTTTTCTTTTTTTAAATCCTCTTCTTTCTTTTTTCAAACAACTTCTTATCAATTCCTTTTATAAATTTTTTATAATTTCCATCTTTACAGTCATATTCCATCCCTTCATCATATCAACCCTTATTTTTGTACATATATAAGTTTTTCTTTCTTTAAAATTTTGGGAGGCACTTTCTCCAGAAGACCAAAATACACCCCAAATCTAGTGTGTGGCACTGATCTATATACCAGCCTGATCATATTTGATCACATTCTGTTTTTTTTGTTGTTGTTGTTGTTTTGTTTTGTTTTTGTTTTTATCTTTATCTTTTTCTTTTTTTTCTTTTTCTTTTTTCTCTCCTTCCCTTTCTTTTCCCACTGCTTCAGGTCTTTTCTGATTTGTTTAGGATATATTTTCTGGGGACGTTGTTACTCTGCTAGCATTTTGTTCTCTCATTAATCTATTCTCCACTGCACAAAATGACAAGACGGAAAAAATCACCTCAACAAAAAGAACAAGAGGTAGTACCAACTGCCAGGGACCTACTCAATACAGACATGAGTACGATGTCAGATCTAGAATTCAGAATCATCCCTTTAAAGATATTAGCTGGGCTTGAAAAAAATATGGAAGTTATTAGAGAAACCCTTTCTGGAGAAGTAAAAGAACTAAAATCTAACCAAGTAGAAATCAAAAAGGCTATTAATGAGATGCAATCAAAAATGGGGGAGCTAACTGCTAGAATAAATGAGGCAGAAGAGAGAATCAGTAATATAGAAGACCAAATGATGGAAAATAAAGAAGCTGAGAAAAAGAGAGATAAACAACTACTGGATCACGAGGGCAGAATTCGAGAGATAAGCGATACCATAAGACGAAACAACATTAGAATAATTGGGATCCCAGAAGAAGAAGAAAGAGAGAGAGGGGCAGAAGGTATAATGGAGCAAATTATAGCAGAGAACTTCCCTAATTTGGGGAAGGAAACAGGCATCAAAATCCAGGAAGCACAGAGAACCCCTCTCAAAATCAATAAAAATAGGTCAACACCCGACATCTAATAGTAAAACTTACGAGTCTCATAGACAAAGAGAAAATCCTGAAAGCAGCTCAGGAGAAGAGCTATGTAACCTACAAGGGTAGAAACATTAGATTGGCAACAGACCTATCCACAGAGACCTGGCAGGCCAAAAAGGACTGGCAGGATATATTCAGAGCACTAAATGAGAAAAATATGCAGCCAAGAATACTCTATCCAGCTAGGCTGTCATTGAAAATTGAAGGAGAGATAAAAAGCTTCCAGGACCAACAAAAACTAAAGGAATTTGCAAACACAAAACCAGCCCTACAGGAAATCTTGAAAGGGGTCCTCTAAGCAAAGAGAGAGCCTAAAAGTAACATAGACCAGAAAGGAACACAGACAATATACGGTAACAGTCACCTTACAGGCAATACAATGGCACTAAATTCCTATCTTTCAATAGTTACCCTGAATGTAAATGGGCTAAATGCCCCAATCAAAAGACACAGGCTATCAGACTGGATTAAAAAACAAGACCCATCAATATGCTGTCTGCAAGAGATTCATTTTAGAACCAAAGACACGCCCAGATTGAAAGTGAGGGGGTGGAAAACCACTTACCATGCTAATGGACACCAAAAGAAAGCTGGGGTGGCAATCCTTATATCAGACAAATTAGATTTTAAACCAAAGACTGTAATAAGAGATGAGGAAGGACATTATATCCTACTTAAAGGATCTATCCAACAAGAAGATCTAACAATTGTAAATATCTATGCCCCTAACATGGGAGCAGCCAATTATATAAGGCAATTAACAACAAAAGCAAAGAAACACATCGACAACAATACAATAATAGTGGGGGACTTTAACACCCCCCTCACTGAAATGGACAGATCGTCTAAGCAAAAGATCAACAAGGAAATAAACACTTAAAAGGACACACTGGACCAAATGGACTTCACAGACATATTCAGAACATTCCACCCCAAAGCAACGGAATACACATTCTTCTCTAGTGTCCATGGAGCATTCTCCAGAATAGATCACATCCTAGGTCATAAATCAGGTCTCAACCGGTACCAAAAGATTGGGATCATTCCCTGCCTATTTTCAGACCACAATGCTTTGAAACTAGAACTCAATCACAAGAGGAAAGTCGGAAAGAACTCAAATACATGGAGGCTAAAGAGCATCCTACTGAAGAATGAATGGGTCAACCAGGAAATTAAAGAAGAATTTAAAAAATACATGGAAACCAATGAAAATGAAAACACAACTATTCAAAATCTTGGGATGCAGCAAAGGCAGTCCTAAGAGTAAAGTATATAGCAATACAAACCTTTCTCAAGAAACAAGAAAGGTCTCAAGTACACAACCTAACCCTACACCTAAAGGAGCTGGAGAAAGAACAGCAAATAAAGCCTAAACCCAGCAGGAGAAGAGAAATCATAAAGATCAGAGCAGAAATCAATGAAAGAGAAACTAAAAGAACAGTAGAACAGATCAACGAAACTAGGAGCTGGTTCTTTGAAAGAATTAACAAGATTGATAAACCCCTGGCCAGACTTATCAAAAAGAGAAGAGAAATGACCCAAATCAACAAAATCATGAATGAAAGAGGAGAGATCACAACCCACACCAAAGAAATACAAACAATTATAAGAACATATTATGAGCAACTCTATGCCAGCAAATTAGATAACCTGGAAGCAATGGAGGCATTCCTAGAGATGTATCAACTACCAAAACTCAACCAGGATGAAATAGAAAACCTGAACAGACCTATAACCACTAAGGAAATTGAAGCAGTCATAAAAATCTCCCAAAAAACAAAAGCCCAGGGCCAGATGGCTTCCCAGGGAAATTCTACCAAACATTTCAAGAAGAATTAATACCTATTCTTCTGAAACTGGTCCAAAAAATAGAAATGGAAGGACAACTTCCAAACTCATTTTATGAGGCCAGCATTACCTTGATCCACAAACCAGACAAAGACCCCATCAAAAAGGAGAATTACAGACCAATATCCCTGATGAACATGGATGCAAAAATTCTCACCAAAATACTAGCCAATAGGATCCAACAGTACATTAAAAGGATTATTCACCATGACCAAGTGGGATTTATCCCTGGGCTGCAAGGTTGGTTCAACATCCGCAAATCAAATCAATGTGATACAATACATTAACAAAAGAAAGAACAAGAATCATATGATCCTCTCAATAGATGCAGAAAAAGCATTTGACAAAGTACAGCATCCTTTCTTGATCAAAACTCTTCAGAGTATAGGGATAGAGGGTACATACCTCAATATCATAAAAGCCATCTATGAAAAACCTATAGCGAATATCATTCTCAATGGGGAAAAACTGAGAGCTCTCCCCCTAAGGTCAGGAACGCGGCAGGGATGTCCACTATCACCACTGCTATTCAACAAGTATTGGAAGTCCTAGCCACAGCAATCAGACAACAAAAAGAAATCAAAGGCATCCAAATTGGCAAAGAAGAAGTCAAACTCTCACTCTTTGCAGATGATATGATACTTTATGTGGAAAACCCAAAAGACTCCACCCCCAAAACTGCTAGAACTCAGACAGGAATTCAGTAAAGTGGCAGGATATAAAATCAATGCACAGAAGTCAGTGGCATTTCCTATACACCAACAACGAGACAGAAGAAAGAGAAATTAAGGAGTCGATCCCATTTACAACCGCACCCAAAACCGTAAGATACCCAGGAATAAATCTAACCAAAGAGGCAAAGAATCTGTACTCAGAAAACTATAAAATACTCAGGAAAGAAACTGAGGAAGAAACAAAGAAATGGAAAAACGTTCCATGCTCATGGATTGGAAGAACAAATATTGTGAAGATGTCAATGCTACCTAGAGCAGTCTACACATTCAATGCAATTCCTATCAAAATACCAACCACTTTTTTCAAAGAAATGGAACAAATAATCCTAAAATTTGTATGGAACCAGAAAAGACCCTGAATAGCTAGAGGAATGTTGAAAAAGAAAAGCAAAGCTGGCGGCATCACAATTCCGGACTTCCAGCTCTATTACAAAGCTGTCATCATCAAGACAGTATGGTACTGGCACAAAAACACACACAGGGATCAATGGAACAGAATAGAGAGCCCAGAAATGAACCCTCAACTCTGTGGTCAACTCATCTTTGACAAAGCAGGAAAGAATGTCCAATGGAAAAAAGACAGTCTCTTCAACAAATGGTGTTGGGAAAACTGGACAGCCACATGCAGAAGAATGAAACTGGACCATTTCCTTACACCACACACAAAAATAGACTCCAAATGGTTGAAAGACCTCAATGTGAGACAGGAGTCCATCAAAATCCTAAAGGAGAACACAGGCAGCAACCTCTTTGACCTCAGCCGAAGCAACTTCTTCCTAGAAACATCGCCAAAGGCAAGGGAAGCAAGGCCAAAAATGAACTATTGGGACTTCATCAAGATAAAAAGCTTTTGCAAAGCAAACGAAACAGTCATCAAAACCAAAAGACAACCGACAGAATGGGAGAAGATATTTGCAAATGACATATCAGATAAAGGGCTAGTATCCAAAATCTATAAAGAACTCATCAAACTCAACACCCAAAGAACAAAGAATCCAATCAAGAAATGGGCAGAAGACATGAACAGACATTTTTCCAAAGAAGACATCCAAATGGCCAACAGACACAGGAAAAAGTGCTCAATATCGCTCGGCATCAGGGAAATCCAAATCAAAACCTCAATGAGATACCACCTCACACCAGTCAGAATGGCTAAAATTAACAAGTCAGGAAACGACAGATGTTGGCGGGGATGCGGAGAAAGGGGAACCCTCCTACACTGTTGGTGGGAATGCAAGCTGGTGCAGCCACTCTGGAAAACTGTATGGAGGTTCCTCAAAAGGTTGAAAATAGAGCTACCATATGATCCAGGAATTGCACTACTGGGTATTTACCCCAAAGATACAAAAGTAGGGATCCGAAGGGGTACGTGCACCCCGATGTTTATAGCAGCAATGTCCACAATAGCCAAACTGTGGAAAGAGCCAAGATGTCCATCGACAGATGAATGGATAAAGAAAATGTGGTATATATATACAATGGAATATTATGCAGCCATCAAAGGAAGGAGATCTTGCCATTTGCAACAACGTGGATGGAACTGGAGGGTATTATGTTGAGTGAAATAAGTCAAATAGAGAAAGACATGTATCATATGATCTCACTGATATTAGGAATTCTTAATTGTAGGAAACAAACTGAGGGTTGCTGGAGTGGGGGGTAGGGTGGGAGGGATGAGGTGACTGGGTGATAGACACTGGGGAGGGTATGTGCTCTGGTAAGCGCTGTGAATTGTGCAAGACTGTGGAATCTCAGATCTGTACCTCTGAAACAAATAATGCAATATATGTTAAGAAAAAAAAAAAGAAGAAGAAGAAGGTAGCGGGAGGGGAAGAATGAAGCGGGGGAAATCGGAGGGGTAGACGAACCATGAGAGACGATGGACTCTGAAAAACAAACAGGGTTCTAGAGGGGAGGGGGGTGGGAGGATGGGTTAGTCTGGTGGTGGGTATTGAGGAGGGCACATTCTGCATGGAGCACTGGGTGTTATGCACAAACAATGAATCATGGAACACTTCATCTAAAACTAATGATGTAATGTATGGGGATTAACATAAGAATAAAAAAAACAAATTAAAAAAAAGTTAAAAAAAAAACATTTTGCATCAACAAACGTGCTACCTAAAAATGAAAAAAGAAGAAAAGAAAATAAGGAAGTATAACACTATACTAGAGTGTGGTTCAAAAAAAACAGCGATAAAAGCATTCTAGGACACTATGTACTAGATGGTATTAGGGAATGACTTAATTTTCTTACATGTGATAATAGTATTGTAATTACACAGAAAAATATCCTTATTTTAAAATATGCATGCTGAAGTATTTAGAAGTGTCATGATGTTTACAATGGTTCACACACCACACACACAACCACACAAACATATAATCACTTACAAATAAGTAAAAACAGCAAAATGTTAACAACTGTTGACTCTAGGTGGTTACACAGGTGTTCAATTTCAACACTTTCTGTTGAAAAGTAGGCAAATAACTTCAAAATGCTCTTATTACTCAAGTGCTAAAAATAAATAAATCGGAGCAAACTTGGTTTAAACATCTTTAAAATTTCACGTATGAGTTACATATTTTGAAATCATATTCTAAAACAAGTGTTCACATTTTTAAATGAATCAGAAAGTTAATAATCAGAAGAATAACTTTCTCATTCCTTATGGGCAAAAACCAATAATAACAGTTAACACGTAACATTTACTATGTGTCAGGCACCTTTCTAAGCACTTTTACATACATTAACTCCTTTAATTGTCTGGACAGCCATGTGACTAGATTATCACTGTCTCCATTTTCAGGTAAGGAATAAGCCACAACATAGTAAGTGACAGAGTCAGCTGCCCCAGCCAGAAAATACAGCTCCAGAATCCACACTCCTAATACACAATACTATTCTATTCGGTCCTATCAGGTGGGACAACCTATGTTTCTAGCAATACTGACTTGATGATGCTGGAGTAATAATATCCCTTGATTTTAGTAATATTAATAATCCAACCATATTATGATACAAGCAAAGAACCAAAAGTTTAGACACCAAAAATTTAGACACCATTACGTTACTTAAACAAGAGGCATTAAAAGTGACTTCAGGTGGTTTAGGTAAATATTTGGTTATCTGATAAAATCTATCTATACTTTTACTATGGGATCAGTGATTATAATGAGTATCTTCATAAACTGGATGATGACCCAATCTCGGTTAATACATGACCCCCCTTGATTAAAACATGACCCAATCTTGACTCTCTGGGATAAAGATGGAACCAAAGCAGTTCCCAGCGATGAAAATAATTATTTACAAGATGGTAAAATTCTTTTAGGCAAAAGCTTTACCTTCATCTATTTACCTGGCTGAATAATTTACATAATAGTTTGTAGCATTTTATAGAAATCTTATTATGTCACATGAAACATTTTCTGGTTTATATAAACGAAAATATTTTTTTAAATGAGAAGATACCTTAAAAATAATAATTGATTTAACAGAGGTCACTCAATGAGCTTGAAGCAAATTACAGATGTAGATGACAAGAGAAAACCACCATTAATTTTCTTAGGTGGGATAGTGGTATTGTGGTTATGGAAAAGATCTTTAATTAGATTTGTGCATGCCATGTCTTAGGCACATTCAAGAACTCTCTAACACTTTAGTAAACAAAGGCCAAAGGGTATTATTATTCTATAAAGTCAATCTTTATATTGACTTTATGATAATATTAAGACAAAATTAAATTTTCCATCAAATATTTGCAAGACTAAAAACATATGTGAAAATATTTTTCATCCCTGGACTACAATAAATAGTAAGTTAAAAAAAAACTTACTTGGGGTGGAGGACAGTAAATCAGTTCTATTAAATATGTAGATATATAAAACTTTACCTGCTTTTTCTTTCAATTAGAATGGCCACATAAGATGCTGGCAAAGCGGCACCAAAGCCAGGACTCCAAGAGTAGAATTTTCCAAGTATCTTCCTGAAATTCAAATTTGGAATGTTTGTATGAAATTTCTATTTGGTTATTTCAGTTATTACGAATAGAAATTCCCCCTTCTCAGTCCACCCTCTACCTAATGTCCCACAGTACCCCAAATTCAACATGTCCGTAACCAAAGTCATTAGCTCTCTTCTCTATCCCCATGAATTTGCTTTCTCTCCTCTATTTTCCTAGGTGAATGGGATCAACACCTACCTACCCACTCATGTGTGATGCTTTGAGACATCCTTAGCTTCTCCTTTTCCCCCACACATTAAATCGTTCCCTTAAATTTTTCCATACACAATTTCTCTCTCAAATTCCTCTCCAACCTGCCACCCCTGCCTCAGTTACGTCCCTCACCATCTCCTATTCTAGTTATAACAGCAAACTAATAGGTATCTCTCCTTCCAATAATTTAGTCAGTCATATTCATTCACACATTCCCTGGATCCAATGTTACTCACTATACAAATCCTCTATATTCTCAGTTGCCTTATCTATCAAATGGGAACAATAATAGTACCTATCTCATACAGTTATGAGAACTACATGAGATATTTCCTAGCACCATGCACAGCACAGAAAGTGTGAGGAAAATGTTAGCTGTTGTTATGATTACTATTACTACTATCACTATTATTACTACTACTATTTTTTAACACATGATAAATATTCAACAAATGTCTCCCCTTCTTTGCTTCTACAACCCTTGATAACTTTTCCTTACAGTACTTATGTATTTTATATTTTTTAGTTTTGTGTGTGTGTATATATTATTTTTCACTTACTAGAATATGTCCCTTGAAAATAAGAACCTACAAAGTGTCTCACACACTATAAATGGCCATTAGCTGATTGGGTTTTTAAAGAGACCAAAAAGTGGTGACTGGGTGGCTCAGTCGGGTAAGCATCTGCCTTCAGCTCAGGTCATGATCCCAGAGTTCTGGGATCAAGCCCCCCATCAGGCTCCCTGCTCCATGGGGAGTCTGCTTCTCTTTCTCCCTCTCCCTCTGCAGCTCCCCCTGTTTATGCTCTCTCACTCTCTCTCTCTTAAATAAATATCTTAAAAAAAAAAAAGATATTTGGAAACATTAGAAAGATTATTTTTTTCCTTTCAAAGACTATATGTTCCTAAGAAAGTCAACCTCCCTAAGAAAGGGAGAAGCAGCACACAGAATTTGCGAAAAGTGATCTGAACAAAGTTGGCCGATTGCTAAATAACACATTATAAGAAAAATGTATGTACATACACATAAGGATTAAGAATCATTGATGAAATGGTTTTTTTTTTTTTTTCTAACTGAAGCTTAGCTTTAGAAGAATTAGAAAACCAACAGAGCATATATAACATGGGTATTTCTAAAATGAACATCAGAAACCCTCGGCCTGAGAAAACCAGAAGTGATTTTCCCTCCAACATAAAATCTATAAAGGCCTTAAGAAGTTATTGAATGTAAAAATTAAAGAAAAATAACTCAAGGAGTCAGTTATAGGAGTAACACAGATGTTATTATAAGTATTGTAACTATAAACCCAATAAATGTTTTCCATTTCCACAAGTTAACCAAACAGGTTCACAGAACATAAAGAAATATGCTACAATAGCAATTTATGATTACTGCAATATTTTAAGACCTAATTATCTTATAACTTTATTTTTAGTGTGTGAGCAAGTATTAGAAACTTTCCAGAGAACATATGATAGAGTTTCTTACACACATTTTCAAGTCAAGTTTAAAGGCATGATTTTCTCAATAGTATAAACCTTATCAATTATTTTCTGCATAATTTAAAAGTTTATAAATATTAATGTATTGAGGGAAAAAAACTGTAATAGACAAATGAAAATTATCTTTTTAACTGTAGTTAATGTATACCTACACAACTACTCTGAGCAACACTAATATGAGAAAAATATAAATTTAGTATTTTAATTTGACCATTTTAACAAAAACCTAGTTTGGATTTTCAACAATCACTAGGGAAAAAGATAAGTAAATACATAATAAACATGTTAAGTGTCTCATAGAACTAAAAACTGAATTCCATAATCATAGGAAGCATGAGACACAGGTAATCAAAAGACTTCATCAGGACCAAAAGTTTCATCAATAGGATGTGCCAGAAGTTAATTTACTGTTTTACATATAAACACGAGCATTTTATGGTCCTTTTGAAGTCTATTCACTGCATGTGGACCTCACCTATATCATGGATGGGTGCTTTGAATTCCTGATCCATGAAATTGAAAAGCTAAGAAAGCATAATCAACAACTTGGTAAATATAGTAAGCCTCAAAAAATGCACGATACACCAAAACACTTTTGCTATATAATCACTGCAATAATTTAAAGTTTATATGACATCTTTAGGCCAAGAGGCCCACAACTCCTCATTTCACAAGCTTTCTTTGAGATAAATAAATGTCTTTGATGGAGAAAAAAATATACAAGCAGTGACCTGCACAACATTTATAAAAACATCCATTTGTTTCAGTTTCAACAAAGGAATCTGTATTAATCTCCAGTGGTGATTATGAGTACCAACCTTAAAATGCAAAAGAAAGCCATATACAAGGCCCCATTAGCAGTCAGAAATGAAGCAGATTGTAGGATCTCAGGGAGTAGTTTGTGTAAATAATAGTCTAATTTTCGTTTCCGGAGAATTGCTGCAATCTGGAAAGAGAAAGGCTTTTTTGTTTAATTCAACCAATTTTTCCCACTTAAATTAGCTCTTAGGTGAAAGGTACTGAATAATAGCATATATTTTAAAAATTAAGTTAAAACTGGTATTTTACTGGTTGCTCTATAAAAATACAATTTCTGGGACAGAAAAGAAGACACTTAAATTTACTGAAGATATAATGGGTAAATTATACACCAAGAAATTACAACATGGGTCATAAAGAATAACTTCCAAATGGTAAATATTTGTAATACCTTGAAAACAGTTTTAAACTGAATAATGGAATACATTTTTAAATGGAAAAAAAAAGCACAATTCAAATAGAAATTGAATGCCAAAACAAAAATATTTTACAGATATTATCAGCCTGGATATTAGAAAAACTCGGTGACAGAAACCAAAGAAATTCATTCAGCTATTCAAACACGACTACTGCGTGACAAAACCATGCTATGAAAACAAAATGTAAAAAAAAAAATTAATGATTTCTGGCCCACTGGAGCCCATAAAAAAAAAAAAAAAGGACTGAAAAACAAAGATTGAGAATCTAGTCTATTATGGGTTGGTACCACAATGTTACCAGAACACGGAAACAGGAACAAGTTCCTATGCAGAGGATGTACATAGAATCCTGTACAGAAGTTTGTCACAAAAAGATTTCATAAAGATATCACCCGATGAGTCTTCATGACTTATCTTTTAAATTTAGATTGAAAATGTATTTGTTTTTAGTGTTTTTTTTGTATGTGAACTCCGAATTTAAAAGAAAGGTTTTAGGACTAAAACAAACAAAAAAAGCTCTGAAATAAGTTAACAATGATATTTAAAAATCAAGACCTAAGTCTTTAAGTATTTATCGAGTATACTATTAATGTTATAGGATATAAACAGAATATAAATTATAACATGGTATGATAAGATACGGATAAAGATATTCAAGAATGATTAAGTGTTAATAATACAATACAAAGTACCTTGGAAGTTTATCAAAGAGTTAATTTAATATAGGTGTAGGCAGCAGTTTCATTGCAAAAGGGATATGAGCTATTTTTGGAAAAACAGAATTTTCACAGGCCACAGGGAAAAAATATTTTTCCATCATGATAAAACAATGTATCAAAGGAACAAATGTTAAAACCACATAATTAGCGAATAAGGTAGGAGGTGTAAGAAAGGGCAGGACTGACTTGAAAGAAGACTAGAAAACTCTCTATTCACTCCCACATATCAATTTTCCTAAGGTCCATGATCAACAAATCCAATGGCCTCTTCTCAGTTTTCTTACTCCACCCCTCTCAAAGCTCTGAAACTGACCATCTCCTACTTCATTCAATTAAACAAACTGTTATTAAGTATTATGCCATACACAGGAAAAACAATGAATATCTAATCTCTGCCACCAAGGAACATAAAATGTTGACAAGGAAACAGACACATAAACAAGAAACTTTAATAATGGTGTAATGAGAGACTAGAGAAAAAAGAAACTGCTATAGAAATACATATTAGGGAATTACTAAAAGGAGATGGGACTGGGCAGGTGATGATGTCTGACTGATATCACTGAATTTTCTAAGACAAATCTTGACAAATAGGTGGAATTTTGACCAGAGAGGTTTCTGTAGTTTCCATGACAATGCATTCTTTTCATTTTCCCATTGTATCCCTAAATCCTTTTCCTTTGTTAGCATTTCTTCCTCAGATTGCTACTCATTCCAAATATGCTCTCTCCCATGGCATCATCTACCATCTCAAAGTAGTAATTATAACTCCAACCTCATCCCTAAATTCTTAATCCATCCTTCTGATATCTACTGGACGTATCAAGAAATATGTACCACAGTTATTTAAAAAATCAGCATGTCCAAAGTAGAACTCATATTTCTCCAAAATGCTTTTACTTATGAGTTTCCCACCTTATTACATCCACCCAATTACTCAGGAACAAAATGCTGGTGTCATTTTCAATCACTCCCTGATCCTCAACCATCTCATCAGTTCTTTTTTTTTTTTTTTTTAAGACTTTTTATTTTTAAGTTAATCTCCACACCCAATGTGGGGCTCAAACCTACAATCCCATGGTCGAGTCACAAACTCCACCAACTAAGCCAGCCAGGCATCCCAACCATACCATCAGTTCTAATGGTCTCCTAGTATCTTCAGGTTTTGGAATGTAATGTCTCTTTCATTTTAGACTTAATAGTGGGCAGAATCTGCTACTCTGTTATATATTCAAGTAGATACCAAAAAAGAACCACCCCCCCAAAAAACAAGTCCCGCTGTTGCTAGAAAGGAAGAAACAAAATTATCCCTGTTTTCAAATAACTTGATTGTCTAACATAGAAAAATAGAAAATCTCAAACAATATACAAAATAAAAACAAACCAACAAAACCCAACCTCCTAGAATTCATAAGGCAGTTCAACAAGGGCACAGGACACAGATAAACATACAAAAATCATTTGTAGGGGTGCATGGATGGCTTAGTCGGTTAGGCATCTGCCTTCAGCTTAGGTCCTCCAGGTCCTGAGATTAAGCCCCACATTGGGCTTCCTGCTCAGTGGGGCGTCCGCTTCTCTCTCTCTCTCCCTCTGCCCCTCCCCACTGCTTGTTCCCTCTCTCTCTCGCAAATAAATTCTTTTTTTAAAAAAATCATTTATACAAGAACAATCACCATATGGATACCAAAATTAAAAATACAGTAGCATTTATAAATCATCAAAAAAATAAAACACTTAGAGAAAAATCTACCTGTATAGGATTTGTATGCTGAAAACTATACAATGCTGATGAAAGAGAGTAAAGACAGAGTAAATAAATGTTTTGGACTAGAAGACTCAGCATGTCAATTCTCCCCAAAGTGACACAATTTCTATCACAATCTCTGAAAGATTTCTGCAGATAGATATAGGCAAGATTATCCTGAAATTTATACAGAAAAACAAAGAGATTATAAGAACTAAAACAAATTTGAAAAAGAATAAAGTGAGTAAGTCTACCCAATTTTAAGACTTATTATATTCATAGAGCAATTGGGCTTTGTGTTATTGGCAGAGTAATACACAAATAGGTTAATGAAATAGAATAGAGTACCTAGAAATAGACCCACACAAATACTTCCAACTAAGGACTTTTCAACAAATGGTGCTAGAGCAACTGGATATCCACAGGACAGACAATAAAAAATAAAAATGAAAAACAACCTTAACCTAAGTCTCAAAATTCACACAAAATTTAATTCAAAATGCATTATAGACATAAATGTAAAACATAACACTACAAAACTTTAAGGAAAAAAAAATCAGAGAAAATCTTAGGGATTTAAGGCTAGGCAAAGAGTTCTTAGACATGAGACCAAAAGCATCATGTATAAAAGGAAAATCTGTACATTACACTTCACAATTAAAACTTTTTCTCTTTGGGGCGCCTGGGTGGCTCAGTTGTTAAGCATCTGCCTTTGGCTCAGGTCATGATCCCAGGGTCCCGGGATCGAGCCCCACATCTGGCTCCTGGCTCAGTGGGGAGCCTGCTTCTCCCTCTCCCACTCCCCCTGCTTGTGTTCCCTCTCTCACTGTGTCTCTCTCTGTCAAATAAATAAATAAAATCTTAAAAAAAAAAAAAAAACCCTTTTTCTCTTTGAAAGATGTGTTAAGAATATAAAAAGACTAGGGCGCCTGGGTGGCTCAGTTGGTTAAGTGACTGCCTTCGGCTCAGGTCATGATCCTGGAGTCCCTGGATCGAGTCCCACATCAGGCTCCCTGCTCGGCAGGGAGTCTGCTTCGCCCTCTGACCCTCCCTCCTCTCATGCTTTCTGTCTCTCATTCTCTCTCTCTCAAATAAATAAATAAAATCTTTAAAAAAAAAAAGAATATAAAAAGACTAGCTACAGAATGGGAGAGAATACTTGTAAACTACATATCCAGCAGAGGACTAGTACCTAGAATATATAAGGAAATCTCAAAACTCAACAGTAAAAAAGTAATGCAACTAAAAAGTGGCAAAGATATGAACAGACATTTCATTGAAGATGCGCAAATGGCAGACAAGCACACTAGCCATTAAGGAAATGCAAATTAAAACTATAATGAGCTATCACTACACAAACATCAGAATGGCTAAAATTTAAAAATACCGGAAACACCAAATTCTGGCAAGAAGGCAGAGAAACTGGATCACTCATGTATTACTAGGGAGAATGCAAAGTGGTATAGTCATTCTGGAAAGCAGTTTGGCAGTTTCCTGAAAAAATAAACAAGCAACTATCATATGACCCAGCAACTACAGTCCAGGGTGTTTATCCTAGAGAAATGAAAATATATGTTCACACAAAATCTGGCCACAAATGTTTAGAGCAGTTTTTTTACATAGTAGTCAAAAACCAGAAACAATCCATATGTCTTTCAAGAAGTGACTGGTTAAAAAAAATGGTGGAGTGTCCATACAAGAGAATAGTACTTAGCTATGAAAAAGAATAAATGAATGATACATGAAAAAATCTTGATAAATCTCCTAAAAAATATGATGAGTAAAAAAGCCAATCCCAAAACACTGTATAATGCAAGATTTCATTTATGTAACATTCTTGAAATGACAAAATTATGGAAATGAAGAATAAAGTAATGTTGGCCAGGTATGTGGGAGGGAAGTGGGTATTGCTATAAAAGGGCAACCTCAGGGATCCTTTGGGTGATGGAGACATTCTGTATCTTGACTATATCAATGCTAATATTTTGGTTGTGATATTTTACTATCATTTTGCAAGATGATACCACTGGGAGAAACCAAATAAAAAATACAGGAAATCTCTCTCCATTATTTCTTTTAACTGTATGAGAATCTACAATCATCTCAAAATAAAAAGTTCAATTAAAAAAAAAGCAGTTATCCACATGGTCAATAGGTAAACGAAATATGCTCATCATCATTAGTCTTCATTGAACAAAGAATTAGCACTACACACACATAAGAATGACTAAAATAAAAAGAACTGATAATGCAAAGTACTGATGCAAATGAAAAAACTAGAACTTTCATACATAGCTGGTGGGAATATAAAACTGAAGAGTTTCTTTACTATCTAATGAAATTAAATGTATACTTACTCTATGATCCAGCAATTCCTCTCCTAGGTATACATACTCAGAAGAAATAAGTGCTTATTTCCACCAAAAGTCATATTCATAGCACTACCTGTAATTACAAATACTGCCAAACACTATCCATTAACAATCAAGTGGATAAATTGTATATATTTGCATTACTGGTATACCAAACTGTACAGTCTATTCTGAGAAACAGGGAAAATCTTACACAAAACGTGAGAAATAACCTAGGACCTTATCATCACTGTGCTCTAATCCAGAGCTTCCAACCAGGGTTTACAAGTGGCCAAAATAATGATCCTCTCAACAGTTTGGGTAGTCAGACCTAGTAGGTAACAGAGCACAGTAATAAACATCTCAGTTTTCCCTACTGTGGCACACAATTATTATTCCTAGGTATGCTACAGTGTTAAAAAAAGGTTAGGAAACACTGATCTCACCAAATAATGTGACAGTAATTGTACATACCATGTAGTAAGAGCACATGTACATGTATATAAAATCATTATCAGACACCCACAGGCACCTTCATAAACATATTTTTATAGCAAAAATATGTTGTAATGTTCATAAGTTTTGACCAAGAAATTCCACACTAATTAATCTCTTATGAATTTTCCAAATATATTTAGCTAAATACAGGTACATAATAGCACTATGATTAAAATATAAGCCTTTATTTATTTTAGTTATATAATCTAGTTTTAGAAGACTACTTAATGACCAGGAAAAAATAAATCAAAATATACAAAGTGAAAATGCAGACTACAAAACAGTATTTTTTAATGAACATATGGAACAAATATGAGAATGTTGTGCACTGGTCATCTCCGGTTGAGGCAAAAGATTATTTTAATCTTCTTTTTGCTTAGGAGTATTTTCCAGACATTCTACAATAAGCATATGATGTATGTGTAAAATTGGTGGGAGATGAACAAGTGAACAAGTATGAGAAAATGGGGATTATTATAGAAAAAAGAATCTGAACAAGAGATAGAAATAAATACCATGATGGAGTACAAAGTAATCATGAGATAATCATGAGATACAATTTTTAATTTTAGCTCTACAACTAATTGCCAAGAAAGATCCTTGTTTAGATGTAATTCTTTAGACTTCAGTTTCCTCATTTATTAAAGAGATTGAATTAAGTGACACAGGAGTGACATCAGCCAAATAGCAGAATAGCAGTTTCTAGCACTTAACCTCTTGCAGAAACATCAATTTGAATAACTACCCATGCATGAAAATACCTTCACAAAAGCTAAGGATTCCAGATGAAAGATTACAACACCTGGATGGAACACAGAAATAAGAAAACACACACTGAAAACGGTAGGAAAGACAATCTCATATTCTGCGTATTACCCGACCTCCGAGTCCAGGCAATCCAGTGTGGAGAGAGACACCCACCCAATAAAAGAAGAGTGAAGTGAGCATCCAACTTCACCACAAATCTTGGAACCAGGCCTGCCCTAGTGAAATCAGGCACAAGGCCAACCCACACAAACTATAGACTCAGACTCAAGACCCATCCCAGCACTAGGCTAACTCCCAAGAAACCAGGCTCTAAAGTTGTTCCAGGGACCCAAGCAAGCTTCAGGCCCAACACCAACGTCCAAGCCACAAGGCCTACCCGCACAGGCCCAAGCACAAGGCCCACACCAGTGAACCTAGGCTCTAGATTCACCCCTAAACACCAGACCAACCTGCCTGAAGGCTCCAATAGCAAACCCATGCACAGACTTGACCAAAAAACCTACCCAAAATCTCTGGACAGTGTGCACGGTGAAGGGCTTTCACTGCAGGAGCCAGAGTTTGGAGACTGGAAATGATGCCTACTTCTTCAAATGCACACACACCAAAACGACGCCACAAGGAATACAAATAATCAGGAAAACAAAGAAACAAAATAAAACACCCGTATCCAACCCTAAAAAAACAGAGATCTATGAACTGCCAAAGAATTCAAAACTGTCATCTTAAAAAACCTCAGTAAACTACAATAGAACACAGACAACTAAACGAAATCAGGAAAATAATACATGACCAAAATGAGTTCAACAAAGATGAAAACTACAGAAAGAAAGAAAGAGGGAGGAAAAGAGGAGGGAGGGAGGGAGGGAGGAAGGAAGGGAGGGAGGGAGGGAGGAAGGGGAAACAAAAAAAATCTGGAGCTGAAGAAAACAATGACAAAACTAAAAAAAATTCCACAGTTAGCTTTAACAACAGACTAGGTGGAGCTGAAGAAAGAATCACTGAGGTCAAAGACAGGTCATTTGAAATTACCCAGGTGGAGAAACAAAAAGAAAAAATATGGAAAAAGAGTGAAAAAAGTCTATGACAATTATGGAAAAAAAGTCAAATAAATAAGCATTTGGGAATCCCAGAATGAGTAGAGAAAGAGAAAAAAAACAGAAACCTTACTTAAGGAAACAATGACTGAAAATTTCCCTAATTTAGAGAAAGAAACAGACATTCAGAACCATGTAGCCCAAAGAACCCCAACTGTATTAACTATAAAGAGATTTACACCTAGATATATCAATCAAATTCTCAAAGGTCAAAGAGAAATTTATTTTAATCCCAGTACAGTTACCATACAGTATTATATTAATTTAACATGTACAATAAAGTGACTCAATGATTCTATACATTACTCAGTGCTCATCATGATAAGTGTACCAAACAGAGAATTCTGAAAGCAGTAAAAGAAAAGCAAATCATTGTATACAAAGGAACCCCAAAAGAATAAGTGAATTTCTTAGCAGTATTCTTGTAGGCCAGAAGAGAATGGGATGATATATTCAAACTGCTGAAAAAAAAAAAACTGCCAACCAAGAATACTTTACTTGCCAAAGCTGTCCTTCAGAATCTGAGATAAAAACATTCACAAAAAAAAGAAAGCTAAGAGAGAACATCACCACTAGAACTGCATTACAGGAAATACAGAAGACAGTTCCTCAAGCTGAAATGAAAAGATATTAATTAGTATCATAAAAACCTGCGAAAATATAAAACTCACTGGTGAAGATAATGCATAGTCAAATTCATACAAATATATAGTCAGGTATTTTAATACTGTCATAGTGCTGTGACAGTACCAATTCAAAAGTACTGACAGTACTAACTCTAAAATAAAGGTCAAAAGATAAAGTATTTAAAATAACTATAGCTATAATAATATATTAACAGATACATAATACAAAAAGATTGTGATTACAAAAACATAAAATGGGGATGGGAAGTAAAGGGTAGAGTTTTTGTATGTGATTGAAGCTATCAGCTTAAAATAGACTGTTTATAAATATGTTTTATATTAGCCACATGGTAACCACAAAGCAAAAGCCTATAGTTGATACAGGAAAAATAAAGAAATCAGCATGCCACCACAAAAAAAAATCATCAACTCAAAGAAAAGCAGCAAGAGAGGAACAAAGGAACTACAAAATAGTCAGAAAACAATGAACAAAATAGCAACAGTAAGTACTTCCAATTAATAATTATTTTAAATGTAAACTCACTAAATAATCCTATCAAAAACAAAGAGTGGCTATATGGATTAAAAAAAATAATAAAATAAAATTAAAAAACAAACAAGACCCAACAAAATGCTGCCTACAAAAGACTCATTTAGCTTTAAGGATACACCTAAGTTGAAAGTAAACGAATGGAAAAAAGATACTCCATGCAAATGGTAACCAAAAGAGTAAAGGGGTGACTATACCTATACAAGACAGGATAGAATTTAATTAAATCAAAAACTGTAACAAGACACAGAGATGGTCAATGATAAAGAGGTCAATTCATCAAGAAGACATAACAATTGTAAATATATATGCATCCAACATTAGAATACCTAAATATATAAAGTAAATATTAACAGAACTGAAGGGAAAAATAGAAAGCAACACAATAATAGCAGGGGACTTTATTATGCCACTCTCAACAACAGATAGGTCATCCAGACAGAGAAACAATAAGGAAACAGCAGATTTGAACAATACAGACCAAATGTACCTAACAGACATATACAGACCATTCCATCCAACAAGAACAGAATAAACATTCTTTTCCAGCCACGTGGAACATTCTAAAGGATAGATCATATGTTAGGCTACAAAACAAGTCATAAAAATTTTAAGAAGATTGAAATCATATCAAGTATCTTTTCTGACCACAATGGTATGGGACAAAATTAGAAAAAAATCGAAAATTCATAAATATGAATAAATTAAATAACACACTCATGAAAAACCAATGGACTGAAGAAAATGAAAAGGGAAATAAAAAAATACCTTATGACAAATGATAAGGGAAACACAACATATCCAAACTTTTGGGATGTAGCAAAAGCAATTCTAAGAGGGAAGGTTATAGCCATAAGTGCCTATATAGAGAAAAAAGAAAGATCTCAAATAAAAAACCTAACTTTACACCGCCAAGAAACTAAAAGGAAAAAACTAAACAAA
Organism: Neomonachus schauinslandi; assembly: GCF_002201575.2. NCBI lineage: Eukaryota > Metazoa > Chordata > Mammalia > Carnivora > Phocidae > Neomonachus > Neomonachus schauinslandi. The sequence continues at coordinate 66,393,567 of NC_058413.1, read as the reverse complement.
AAGGTAGCAGAAGGAAGAAAATAATCAGGATCATAGCAGAAATAAATGAAATACAGACTAGAAAAGCAATATACAAAAATCAATGAAACTAAAAGGTTTTTTTGGAAAAGATAAAATTGACAAGCCTTTAGCTACACTTAGAAAAAAAGAGAGGGCGCCTGGGTGGCTCAGTTGGTTGGGCAACTGCCTTCGGCTCAGGTCATGATCCTGGAGTCCCAGGATCGAGTCCCGCATCGGGCTCCCTGCTCAGCGGGGAGTCTGCTTCTCCCTCTCCCGCTACCCCCTCTTGTGCTCTCTCTCTCTCAAATAAATAAATAAAATCTTAAAAAAAAAAGAGAAAACTCAAATAAATAAAATTATAAATGAAAGAGAGAACATTACAACTGATAGCACAAAAACACAAAGGACCAAAAGAGACTATTCTGAGCAATTATACACCTGCAAACTGCACCTAGAAGAAATGGCAAAACTCCTAGAAACACATAACCAGTCTCTTCGACAAATGGTGTTGGGAACACTGGACAGCCATATGTAAAAGAATGAAACTGGGCCACTTTCTTATACCACACACAAAAATAAATTCAAAGTGGTTTAAAGTTCCACTCATATGTGGAATTTAAGAAATGAGCAAAGGGATAAACAAAAGAAACGAGCAAAAGAATAAAGAGAGAAAAAGAGACAAACCAAGAAACAGACTCTTAACTATAGAGAACAAACTGATGGTTACCAGGGGGGAGATAGGTGGGAGAGGGTTAAATAGGTGATGGGGATTAAGGAGTGTACATGTTGTGATGAGCACCAGGTGTTGTATGAAGTGTCAAATCAATATATTGTACACCTGAAACTAACATTACACCATATGTTAACTAACTGGAATTTAAATAAAAACTTAAAAAAAAAAAAAGGACCTGATAGACATTTCTGAAAAGAAGATACACAAAATATTTGGCCAACAAGTATACAAAAAGATCTTCAATACCACTAATCATCAGGGAAATGAAAATTACATCACAATGAGATAGCACTGTGCACCTGTCATAATGGCTCTTATCAAAAAGACAAAAGATGGTTAAGTGTTGCTAAAGGAGTGGAGAGAAGGGAATCCTTATACACTGTTGGTGGGAATGTAAATTTGTATGGAAAACCCTGTGGAGGTTCCTCAAAAAATTAAAAAATAGAACTACCATATGATTCAACAATCCCACCTCTGGGTACATATCCAAAAGTAAATGAAATCAGTATCCTGAAGAGATATCTGCACTCCCGTGTTCTTTATAGCACCACTCACAAGAGCCAAGATACCAAATCAACCTGTGTCCATCAATAGATAAATGGTTAAAGAAAATGTGGTATATTTATACAATGGAACATGACTAAGCCTTAAAAAAGAGGGAAATTCTGTCATTTGTGACATGGATGAACCTGGAGGACATTACATTAAGTGAAATAAGCCAGGCACAGAAGGACAAATACTGCCTGATCTCACTTACACGTGGATTCTAAAAATGACAAACTCAGAAAAGCAGAGTAGAATGGTTGTTACCAGTGGCTATGGAGGTAGGGGGAAATGGGATGATGGTCAAAGGATACAAAAGTTGCAATTACGTAGGACAAATAAATCTACAGATCTAATGTACAGCATAATGACCATTATTAATAACATGATACTGAATACTGGAAACATGCTAAAAAAGTAGATTTCAGATGCTCTCATCAATGTGAGGAGATGATATGTTAATCAGTTTGACCGTAGTAATTATTTCACTTGGTGTATATACATATATCAAATCATCGTGTTGAAAAATACTATGTATATCAAAACATCCTGTTGAAAGATAAAAATTAAAGGTCAACACTGAAAACAAATGTTTCAAAGAGTTCTTTTTTCCCTACTTTTAAAATTGTATCTTTTTAAAAATAAATGGTACTGGAGGAACTGGGTATCTGTGTAGAACAAAACATTAACCTTGATCTCTGCCTCATACTATACACAAAAATTAGTTTAAGATGAATCAAGATGATTAAATTTGAAGATTATATAAACAGTAAAGTATCTAGAAAAAATACAGGAGAATATCTTTATGAATATTCCTCTGTCAAAAAAAACAGAGGGAGCATTAAGGACAGGTCATGAAAAAAAAAAAAAAAAAGGATAGTTCATGAAGGACAAGTATGGCAACCAACCTGACTAACACAAAGGCTATACACTGAAGTGTGGTGCAAAATTATAATTATGGGTTCCCAATTTAGGAGTTTCTCTTTATAAAAATATCACTATTAAACATCTATCAGACCTATATGCATTTAATCTTACTTATATTCCCTTGTCTGTTTCCCTATGTGATTAATGCAGCATATTTATCATAGAGATGGTTGACTAGTATTCGGATTACAGTCTATGGCCATGGAACAGAACAAAGCTAATTGGTCCTCAAGGTGGCTAACTCCATGATCTTAGCCTTATTAGCACCAAACTCCAATTCAGCAGTCTTAGCCCCAATGCTTAATCACTAGCTCTTCTAGAAGACTTTCTAGAGGGGCTGACAAATCTAGTTCCTTTGGGAAATAAGAATTCTTCACAATAAGGGTGCCTGGGTTGCTCAGCTGGTTAAGCGTCTGCCTTCAGCTCGGCTCATGATCTCGGGGTCCTAGGACTGACTCCTCCATCGGGCTCCCTGCTCAGCAGGGGGCCTGCTTCTCCCTCTCCCCTTGCTCCTCCCCCCAGCTCATGTTCTCTCTCTGTCAAATAGATAAATAAAATCTTTAAAAAAAAAAAAGAATTCTTCACAATAACAAAGAGTTGGTTTCATGTTTTATGTATTTAATCCTTCTTTAAGTAATCACTAGCAAATAATGATTTATTTAAAGCAGGGTCTTTCAACCTTGACACTATCAACATTGGGGCCAGGTTACTTGCTGTTGTGGAGGACTGTCCTATATATTAGAAGTTGTTTAGAACATCCCCTGTCTTCTATTTTCTAAATGCCAGCAGCATACTCAGCTGTGACAACTAAAAATGTCTGCAGGAATTGCCAAATGTCTCCTAGAAGGCAAAATTACCCCATATTGAGAACTACTTTAAAGAAAACAGCGTAATGAATTTATATTTGTTAAATATTTTACTAACAGAATATTTAGTTTCTTAATTTAACAAATACTATGTGGCAGGTTACTGCTCTAAACACCATACAAATGTTAACTCACTTAGTCTTCACAGCAATCTATAAGATGGGCATGATCATTATCCCCTTTCATAAGAAAACACAGGCACAAAGAGATCATGTTGCCCAAAGTCACATAACGAATTAAGTAACCGAACAGGGACTGAACTCAAGGAAGTGGCTTCAGAGTCCATGCTCTTAACTGCCAGACCTGATGTTGAAGTCAGACTATTCTAAATGAGGACAAGTATCATTTAGCCACAGTGCATGTTACAAATAGAAAGTTATGACTTGCTATTCCCTACAGGAGTTCAGGCTGCCCATCCTGAAAGAAAAAAATACAAAAATATAGGGAAAACACAACTGAAATTTATAAATAACCTAATAGGATATTCATAAATTTGATATATATAGATACCACTGACAGAACCTGGGGAAGACTAAATTAGGCACGATGATGGCTCCAGAGGTAGAAACTACACTCCCAGTCTATAAGAGCAAAAGATGAAAGACAATGGAAACACAATATTAATACCACTAAATCAGTAAGCAAAAAGAACTAATCCCAACAGGAAAATAGCACCGGCCACTTGTCAATTAACGTTACTCTCTTTTCTTTCTTCCAATATGTCAGTACTTTTTAAATAAGATGACAAATATAAAGTACCCAGCAGAGTAACTAGCACATAGTAGGCATCTTAAAATGTTAGTTTCCTTCACTCTGCACACTTCCTGCCCCAACCCCAGTTCCTTTTTGTGTTGTGCAGGTTTAAGTATTTTGCAGAGATTTCTGTCTCTAGTAATTAAGATGTTTGAAAAAAATAAATGGCAATTAAGAACTCAGTTACACCTCATGTCCTCATCTTGCCTTCTCTTATAACAGGACTGTCAGTAAGCCCTGTTGCTCAACTACAGATCCCAACAGTTAAAATCAGAAATAAACAAGACTGATTAATTCATGCTCTAACTAAAACCCATTGTGTTATTTCTTATCACACTTTCTTGAGCCACCAAGGAAGACATTTTGTAATGACTGGAACATTCCAACCACCAGACAGACCAGAAAAGCCCTGATAGCAACAGAATGCCTAGGACACCACACCCCACCCATCCCCTCCCCTGCCCAGGGTCACTACTGAATACAGGCTGACCCCAACCCATGATCACATGCTCTCCGACCGCTCTCCTGCACATACCCGCCCCCGCAACCCCTCTCCATAAATCTCTAGGTGTGTCCAGAGAGGTTGGTTGTTTAGGCTTGAGCCTGACACCTCCCTCCCAGTGCCAGCACCCAAAATAATTTCTCCCTTTCTCTTTTCCAAACCCTCATCTCTTGAGTTCTTGGCTCAACCTGGAGCTGTGCTCTTGATTTGTCCAGACCTCTCAAGATTCCCCAGGATGGAACAGTTGGCTGGGCAGTGCACCAGGGCTTCCCCATTCATTTCCTGACTTAGTGAATGTAACAGAGCCATTGGTAACAGGATCAGTAGATGTTAGAGGAGTGTTCACTATAACCTAACTGTTACATAGTCAGGAAAGAGCCGTACTGTGTCACTATTCAGAGAAGTTACGTGGTCCTCATGAGAATCAAAACTAAACCACATTTTCATAGCACCAACAGATTGAAAATAAAATACAGAACTTCAATGAACAGAACTAGACTGGGATATTCATCTACAGTCAGAAGACTTCCTATATTTTATCTCTAACAAATTTCAAAACCTTTTGTAAAAATAAGACCTCGGGGTGCCTGGGTGGCTCAGTCCATTGAACGGCTGACTCAGTTTCAGCTCAGGTCATGATCTCACAGTCAAGAGATGAGCTCTGTGCTCAGCGGGGAGTTTGTCCCCTCCACCCCTCGCTCATGCACACAAGAGCTCTCTCTCTCTCTCCAAGATAAATAAATCTTTACAATAAATAAATAGGGACACCTGGGTGGCTCAGTTGGTTAAGCATCTGCCTTCGGCAAAGGTCAAGATCCCAGGGTCCTGGGATCAAGTCCCGCATCAGGCTCCCTGCTCAGTGGGGAGCCTGCTTCTCCCTTTCTCTCTCCCTCTGCCTCTCTCCCTGTTTGTGCTCTCGCATGCTCTCTCTTGCTCGCTCGCTCGCTCTCTCTGACAAATAAATAAAATCTCTTAACAAATAGATAAATATAAAAAATAAGACCTCACTTTTAAAAATATTTAGAATAAAGGAGGTAGAATTACTTTATTGTCAGAAATTTATACTGCATGTACTGGTTAATTATGTGTCAACTTGAGTGGACCACAGACTGCCCAGTTATTTGGCCAAACATCATTCTGGGTGTGGCTGTGAGGGTGTTTCTAGATAAGATGAACATTTTCAGTAGACTGAGTAAAGCAGATTCCTAAGGTGGGTGGGCCTCATCCAATGAATTGAAGACCTGAATAGAACCAAACAGTTCGGTACAGGGAACTCCTGCCTGCCTGCCTTCAAGCAGGGACATTAATGTCTTTTTCCACTTTTGGACTCAGGAGGAAACATCCCCTCCTCTTGGGTCTCAAGCCTGATGAGGGCTTTCAAACTGGAACTTACACTGGTGTAAGTTCCTGTGTCTCCAGCTTACCAACTGTAGATCCAGGGACTTCTCAGCCTCCATAATTGTGTGAGCCAATTCCTTTTAATAAGTCTGTGTGTGTGTGTACATATACACATAACATTCCCTTTTGGTTATGTGTTTCTGGAAAACCCTGACAAATACATTACATTTAAATCACTTCCAAAATCTTTACTTTCTAGGTTAAAACTATAAGCTACAAAAACCGAATCTAAATATCAAAAACAAAAAGACAAGAAACCAAGTATCATAGACTGACATTTACATTATCTTTTTACAGTTTTCAAAGTTTTTACATATGAGCTATCTCATAGGATTCCCATTGCAAGTCACAAAGTAATTAAGGCAGGATTATCATCTCTTTATAGATGAGGAAACTGAGGGTCACACTATAAATCAGCAAACAAAACAAAAAGTCTTATCTTGTACTTTACACCCAATGCATACACATGTTGCCTCATCAGGTACAGATAGCCAGCTTAGTTAAAAAAAAAAAAACTAGGACAACTTTGTTAACAACATATGCTGGAGAATACAAGCAAATCTTCAAAAGTTTTCCTTAGCTACTTATTATAAAGCCTCCCTATAATTACCATCAAGCTTTAGTGATGACCATTAAGCCTTATAATATATCTTTACTCTCAATAAAAGGGCTACAATCAAATATATATGGAAGTTGACATTGGCTTTAAAGATAAACCTGAATATATACTTTAGATATGATATTGAGAAAAATATGATCACAAACAAGACTCAGATTAAGCCCTACATACATTATACCCATGTTCCGAACCAAGTAATATTAATATTTTTGATAATGTACAGAGTCTTGAGAACACACACCTGTTACTTCCACTTACTGATACAACTTACCATGTAATACTATAATCTTAAACCAAAACATTTTTCATACCCTGTCATCTCCTGCATATTGAACTACAAATATCATGGACTCTAATAGGAAATACCTTAATTAACGCAGAAAACTTCTAACAGTACACTTCTCATTGAAGAACTTTATTCAGATGAAAAATAGAAAGAATGTACATATATTCCAGTCTCTCCAATAAGAATATTGAGTATACTGAATTGAATCCTTAAAACAGAATTAAAAATCTCAAGCCGGAGAAATAGGGACAATTTGAGCCAGAGAAGAAATCACAGATATTGGGATTATGCAGGTTAAATACCCAAGTGCCTTACCATTTGTTCATATATTAAATCCCAGTCACAGAAGACAAAGCCATTCTCCAAAAGTTTTTTTTTTTTTTTTTAAGATTTTATTTATTTATTTGACAGAGAGACACAGCGAGAGAGGGAACACAAGTAGGGGGAGTGGGAGAGGGAGAAGCAGGCTTCCCGCGGAGCAGGGAGCCCCATGCGGGGCTCGATCCCAGGACCCTGGGATCATGACCTGAGCCGAAGGCAGACGCTTAACCGACTGAGCCACCCAGGCGCCCCAATTCTCCAAAAGTTTAAACTGCACTTGTACTCACATATTTGCTAAAACTCACTCATGCTGAAGCCTTAATAATTAGCCCTGCAACTACTTGCTGGATATAACATCCCTTACTATTTTTTTTTTTTTTTTGATGGGATAACCCTGATCATCTACCTGAACCAGAAAAAAAAACTTAACCACAAATTTAACCATGAGAAAAAAAGAAGAGCACAGAAAAAGAAAGCTTTAAAAAGATGCTTAACTTCCCAGATCTCACAATTTTGTCTTAAACATCCTTGATTTACCTTTAGATGAGTGAGGACAAATAGCTTTTCTAACATTTGCAATGACATTTGTAATCTTTTGTAACTGAAAACTTCTGACTACCTTATTTATAAAATACAGATTTTAGAGGTTCAATCTCAGTAAATCTAGTAATCAAAGTATTTGTATGGTCTGAGATACCTTATAATTGCCTTTGGCTTCCAGTTTAAATAAGAGCCATAGTCAAAAGGAAAAAAATCAAATTCTTGGCCAGAATACTGGATTTAAGAAAATCATTAAATACTCTCTGTAAAGTAATTGCTTCTTATTTCTCTCAGTTTCATGGTAAAATTTGGGTTTTGTGCCATAAATGTTAACCCTAATACATACGTACTTAATATATATTCATATATTCAGGAAAGCTTTCCAAACCCACCATATTAGAAGGGGTCGTCCTCTTGTAACACTCTCTATAAACACCCTGTACTTCTTAATAGCAGTTAGCAACTTATCACAGTTGAAAGAATTTTTTGTATATTTCTTTTACATTTATCTTCCCCGTTAACTGTAATGTCCAAGTACATCTTGTTCCCCCACCACTGTATTTCTGACACATTGTAGGGAATCTGTAATATTTGAAATGAAAGTAGGAAAGCAAGAGTGGGAGAAAATGAAGACTCGGTAAATACAGTTACACTAACACTGGATGGGCTCCAAATGGAACTATGAGCACACTCTGAAATTCAGTCTGATCCTGATTACAACTCAGCGTCCCCTGTGCTTGAGAGTTTCTGAGACACAGGTCTGAAAAAAAAACATCCCACCTCTACTTTCTGCAAGGTTGAGAAATCGGGACAGGAACAAACCCACTTCTTACTGCCAATTGATACAAAGGTATTCTTTAGGGCAACTCCCAAACTGGACAGATCACAATCCAAACTGCCAAGATCTAGTTAGAATCAAGAAACCAATGCAACCTGACACATTTAGTAAGTCAAAAGACTATACAAAATATAAATGGTAATAAGTTGAAAACACTGTAAATTCAGCATCTTATAAAAGAAACCTGCTCAAATCTAATGATATTTGATCTAGCATTATTCCTTCTTTTCACACTTTTCTTCCACACATAAATTCATTTTACTGAATATTTTCCAGTGCAGCTAAAAGCAGAATTACTTAAAATCTGCTTTCATTCACTTCAATTATTAATTCTCCTCAGGTATAATTATGAGGAAAGAGACCATCATATACAGTCTGCAATATCAATGGACAATACTAATTTGATTCACCAATAAATCAGGCTCATTAAATGAATACTTTTTAACTATACTCCTTGTTTCCCAAGATGAAACAGACTTGTATTAAACACGAAGGAAAAAATACACACAAAAAATCTCAAATGACAACACTCTGAAAGGAGATCAATTAGTAGAAAAGAAGCTAAAATGAGTGATAAACCAAGAGACAATTTTAAAGTTTGATCTCATGTCAAGATTCAAACAAATCTTTAATATGATACTCTGCTATGATAAAATATCTTAAGACCCCTAATCATCAAAGCATCAACTAACATTATACATACTATGTGGCTAGAGCAGTCCTCAGGGATATAAACATATTTCCCATCACCATACCATGCAAGTAATGCAAGAAATTGTACCAACCTGTTCTGAAAAGACTCTCCAAAAACTTTTTATTTAGCTCTTTGTTAAGCAGTCACTTCAATTAATTCCCCTTCCCTAATTATCACCTAGCACAGTACCTGTTAGTCAATTAATATTTGATGAGCATATTATAAATCTGTTATCAAAGTTCTACCACATTTTTTAATCCCTTTTTTAGGGATATGTTTGTGCTTCAGCCTTTCAATCCAGGTTGTCTCGTCATAATCAATAAAAGTAATTACTTATATGTATATTGTTTATACACAAATAGGCAAGATATTTTTCTCTCAAAGTCAAAACTCATAAAAAGAGGAAGTCTCCTGTATTAGTTCACTCCTTAGAAATGTTCATTTTTTGACAATCTGTTGTCAAATTTTAAGATATTCCTCAGAAATCAAGAGCTCTCTATTCTAAATAGAAAAACTTAGATTCAAAAATATAAATCATGTAATTGTATCTGGGTGGAGGTGAATAAACAAAAAAGGAAAATGGTATGATATGTAATCAAACAAGCAACAGCCAGATCACATAAGATTCTGTAGGCCATGGTAAAACTTGCACATTAATTGAGATGGAAAACCACTGGAGAGTTCTGTGCAGAAGAATGACAAGTAAGGATTTATATTTTTTAAAAATATGACATAAGGGGGCGCCTGGGTGGCTCAGTTGGCTAAGCATCTGCCTTCGGCTCAGGTCATGATCCCGGGGTCATGGGATCAAGTCCCGCATCGGGCTCCCTGCTCAGAGGGGAGCCTGCTTCCCCCTCTCCCTCTGCCCCTCCCCCCAGCTCATGCTCTCTCTCTCTCTCTCTCAAATAAATAAAATCTTTTAAAAAAAAATAGGAGGTAGATATTTTACCCCCATTTTTTGATGAGAATACTGGGGTTCAAATATGTTAAGAACCTTGTCAACATCACAAAGCTAATAAGTGGCAGCACTGAGATTCAATCCCATGCTCTTCGCACCTCTCAATACTTCCCAAAACTCCCTGCTCAAGATTTCTCTGAAACATTCTCTTTTCAACCTCTTCATACCTCTGACTGCTTCTTTCATTTTTTTCCCTCTACTCCAAAAACAAGCATTCCTCAGACTGTCTTCTCTTTCTAAACTCTCTCCCTTGTTGACCTACCATAATTCAACTCTCATCTCTATTCTTATGACATCTTAATCTAAATCTCTAGCCCCATCTTCTCTCTAGATTTGCAACTCAACATTTCTCAATGCTTCCTGGTCATTCTCCAGTCATATATTGCACTAGTAGCTAAAACCCAATATAGCCCCAAAGCAATCCAACATAACTCAATGAAAATACTTTCTCCAAAGCACTACCTCCTACACATCCCAATAAACAAGGCTTAAAAGTATATAGTGTCATTTGATTCTTTCCCCTACTTTACAGTGGCTCCCTCCCTTCTCCAGGTGGGTTTCTCTCTCTACCAAAATATATTATTTTATTGAAGAGGAGAAACTTTCCTACAGAGGACCACTCCTTCTGATGTAAAGAGAATTTTCTAACGAAGATGCAAAAGTAAGTAATGCTGACGTTGAAATACGCGCATTAAGGGTTTGAAGGCTGTTTAAGTTTTTTTAAATCAACCAAGTATCTGTTTTAATAAGAATCTACTGACTCAGAACGATGAACAGTAATGGATCATAATTACTTAGGTCCTATATTCCAATATTTATTAATTTTTATCCCTGATCTATGATAACTGAAGAGGCAAACAACAGTAAAGCAGATATGGCCAGCTACACTGAGACAGTTGCTACAGGAAAGGGTGAGATGAGGAGTGTTTAGTAGGTCTTCAACTTTCAACTGAAAATGATGTGCTGGAAGTACACTTTGCACTCCACAGAGATCAGTCAACAAGAAGTCACATATTAGAAACAAATTCAACGAACTCAAAATGTCATGTTGAAAAATAGGAGAATTCTTCTCTCATGCTCTCTGTCTCTCATTCTCTCTGTCTCAAATAAATAAATAAAATCTTTTTTTTTTTTTTTTTTAAGATTTTATTTATTTATTTGACAGAGACAGAGACAGCAAGAGCAGGAACACAAGCAGGGGGAGTGGGAGAGGGATAAGCAGGCTTCCTCCTGAGCTGGGAGCCCGATGTGGGACTCGATCCCAGGACCCTGGGATCATGACCTGAGCCGAAGGCAGTCGCTTAACCAACTGAGCCACCCAGGCGCCCAATAAATAAAATCTTTAAAAAAAAAAGAAAAATAGGAGAATTCTTAACGTAAGTGCTTATTTTTTTAAAAGATTTTATTTTATTATTTGACAGAGACAGAGACACACACAAGCGAGAGAGGGAACACAAGCAGGGGGAGTGGTAGAGAGAGAAGGCGGCTTCCTGCCGAGCAGGGAGCCCGATATCGGGCTCGATTCCAGGACCTTGGGATCATGACCCTGAGACGAAGGCAGATGCTTAATGACTGAGCCACCCAGGTGCCCCTCTAAGTGCTTATTTTTAAAAAATGACTGTTACTGTTGGTTTAACAACAAGTTATGTAAAAATCATCATTTATTTATTGAATAGACAGATAAAGGGAGTCCCTTATCTCCGCCCCCTAAACTAGGCTTCTGCCAAAACTTAAAGAGGGATTAGTTAATACGTTTACAAATTCCATGATCTCCAATGGTCAAATAATCCAAACAGCTACTCTCAGCAGTCTGTATTCTGCCATGACTTTTTCTCTTTTTTTAAGTTAAAAACAAAAACGAATGGCCTATTATCAAGAACTTCGAAATCTCATGGGACACCTGGGTGGCTCAGTCGGTTAAGTGTCTACCTTAGGCTCAGGTCATGATCCCAGGGTCCTGGGATTGAGCCCCTGCATCGGGCTCCCTGCTTAGCGGGGAGTCTACTTCTCCCTTTGCCTGTCGCTCCCCCTGTTTGTGCGCTCCCTCTCTCTCTCTCACTGACAAATAAAATCTTAAAAAAAAAAAAAAAAGAACTTTGAAAAGTCTCATTGCTGGTCTCCTTTGCTCTAGAAAACCTGCTCAACCACCGCCCTTACAAACTCCCTCTACACTATGTGCCAGCAGCACTTTACATACTATGCCTCATTTAATCTTCACAAAGATCTCCCAAGGAAAAATTTACCATTTCTCCAATACTGCAGACACAGAAATAGAGGCTTAGAGTGGTTGGGTAATTTGTCTGAGGTTACCCAGCTAATAAGGAATGAGCTGCAATTCTAACATGGGCAATTTGATCCCAGAGTCCAGGATCCTGCCTGTAAGCCACACTAAATACAAAAATCTGAACAACCTCCTACAAGTAGAGTCAAGCTTTGGAAGTTTCCTAGAATTACCATTTTGTTCTATAAAACTGTGTGAGAACATTTTTAAAAAGTCCACCTTAATGAACAGATTTCTTCCGTCAGTGGTTTCCAAGCCTTTTGCAACTAACTAGAGACTGTCCATAAATTGTTTTTTTTTATTTCTAAGAATTCCAACTCTTGCTTAAATGTTTATTCAGTTTAGAGGTGATGAACTGAGAATCAATTAATATGGCTCAAAGGGAATCAATATTCTATAAATATTTTTGTACGCTGAAGACGGGTATAAACATCTGAAGGTCAATGAAAAGACAGGTTTTTAAATGATTCCTTCCCAAAAGTGCAAAAGGTTCTACTTTGCAGTCAGCTACCTGTAAATGCCAGTACCCTAACCTGGAGGTTCTCAAGAAAGGCACCGAGGAAAAGCATAATTAAGAAAGGTCTTAGAACCACCTGAGTGAGTTAAGTGAGCAAGTCTTCCTTCTTAAAGAAGAGACCTAAGAACTTGAACAGCATAGAATCCATCCCCCTAAATGGGCAAATGTGTATTCTACATTTGTATTCTAAATTACGGAGGGCACTAGCTTTCATTAATTTTAGTGACAGCCTAGGGTTTAAACAGTTTAACAACTATTTCCTGTGTGTGTGTATGTGTGTGTATGTGGAAAGGGGTACCACTTGTTTTGAGATGTGTGGTAATAACTAACATTCAAGAAATGAAATATAACTTCCTGAAATACATTTCTGGTACATGCATAAATTCTTAGCATATATTACAGTACACACAGGATTCTTTAAAAAAAAATACATGAAGTGAATTGATGATGAGGACTGATGTTTTTTAAAAACTATAAAAACACAAAGATTCACTATTAAAAGGAACAGTCCACATATATTTCAATATAGTTTAAGCCTTAGAAGGTGAATACTAAGAACTGTAGATACGAAGAGGGAAAAGAGGCAAGAGAGCAGTAGATATGAAAGGAATAAAAGGAATCAGTTTAGTACAACACACACGGTAATATTAAAATGAAAAGTAGAGAGAGAAAACCCAGTTTATAGGCTCCAAAAAATACTCTTGATTAAAATTTCCCCCAAATCAGCTTCCCTTCAACATTTCTCCTTTTCTATCAATGATGGCAACAGCATCAATCAGATTTAAAGTCCTCAAAGCAGAAACAAGTCCTCACACTACCCCAATACTCAGTCTCTAAGTCCTATTCATTCTTCCTATGAAATACCTATCTTATGAAATGCCTCTCTCGTAAGATGCCTCTAAAGCTGCCCTTCCATTCTCTCGTGCTGCCAAGTATCTCCTTACTCCTGAACTATTCATGAGTTCATTCATTCACATTTGCGCTCATTCAGACACTTAACTAAGCACTTATTGAAGTACTGTGCTAATTCTGAATCCAAACCACCACCCTAACAGGACACAGAACATATGCACTGTTTTAATAACAGCAGCACTTTATTGGGGCCCTGCTATGTGATAGCTGCTATTCCTACACACTACTATCCCACCTAAGTCCTCAAAACAGCCCCAAGAGATGAGTATAATTATTTTCTGCAAAGCAAGGAGACTAAGGCTCAAAGAGGTGAGGTAATTTTCCTAAAATCACATTGCAAGTAAGTTGCAGAGAGGGATTCCATGGGAACTGGCTCTTTCTACCCCTTAGTGAATCTCCTGCATCAACTCCTAAATAGTCTTTCCAATCCAGTCCACCCAGTGCTATCAGATTCATCATCTCAAAAGCCACCATTTTGTACTTGTAACCCCTTTGCTCAAAAAAATCTCTATGGCTCCTTTAGCCTGACCTCCAGTACGACTTTGAGTAAAAAAAAAAAACCAAAAAACAAAAAACAAAACCCTAGAACTGAATCCTGTCTCTCCCTTACTAGCTCTTAATCTGGGAAGTCACTTCATCTCTCTAGCCTTCAGCTTTCTTACCTATGAAATACCTATGAAATGTGGATAATAAAATGGAGTTGTATAAGGATTAAACAAGATAAAATACGTAAAGGTCTAAGTTACTAAATATTCAATAAGTAGGAGTTGTTATAGTTCATAACTCCTGTACACAAAACTTCTATTTTAGCCAACCAATATACATATTGCTTCACTTACAAAACCACTTAGATTTCTGCTCAATTCACATTATTCTCCCTCCTCTCCATTAAGAATAAGTATTCTAGAGGCGCCTGGGTGGCTCAGTCGTTGGGCATCTGCCTTCAGCTCAGGTCATGATCCCGGGGTCTTCGGATTGAGCCCTGTGTCTGGCTCCCTGCTCAGCGGGAAGCCTGCTTCTCCCTCTCCCTCTCCCACTCCCCCTGCTTGTTATTTCCTCTCTCACTGTCTCTCTCTCTGTCAAATAGATAAATAAAATCTTAAAAAAAAAAAAAATAAGTATTCTACAAAAGTCTCCTACAAGGATCAATGTCTGTCCCTCCTTATCTTCATAGCCCAACTCAAATGCTACATCTGCCAAAAAGCCTTGCCGTAACCATCTTCAGTGAACTTTATATCTAACTTAAATGTCACTGGGGTAAGAGGGAAGAAAAAATGCCTAATTCTTCAAGACCTACTTTGAGCCAGGAAAATATGTGATACATCTTCAATGCATTCTTTCACTTAATTCTCAGAGACAGACAAAGTAACATGGACAAACAGCTAGTAACTAATGGAGCTGAGATTCAAATTCAGATGTCCTTGATCCCTTTTAAAGCCCACTTCTTCCCATACCACCTTTTATCTTGGCACTGGAGGTTACATATTTAATCAACAACTAACCAACACTGACAAAGAGTACAGTGTTCCTATTTGCTCTAAGTAGCCCCAGCCACACATACAAACATAACTGAAACAAAACTGTCATGAAATAATGCTTATCCTTAGTGCCTGCAACGGACTCTCATTTTTTCTATTCTCTTCTATTTCACTCAAAATAAAACATTAGTGGGGGCAGCTGGATGGCTCAGTCATTTAAGCGATTGACTTTTGATCTTGGCTCAGGTCTTGATCTCAGGGTTGTGCGATCAGCCCAGGCACAGAGCCTGCTTAAGATTCTCTCTCTCCCTCTGCCCTCCGTGCTCTCTCAAGGACTCTCTCTCTTAAAAGAAAATAAATAAATAAATAAATAAATAAATAAATAAATAAATACAACAAACCTTGGTCAGTTCCCATTAATTTTATTTTTTTTTTTAAGATTTATTTATTTTAGAGAAAGAGAGCATGGTGCGGAGGGCAGAGGGAGAGAGAAACTCAAGCTCTGTGCTGAGTGCAGAGCCAAACACGGGGCTCGATCTCACAACCTTGAAATCACCACCTGAGTTAAAACCAAGACTCCGACGCTTAACCAACTGCGCCACCCAGGCGCCCCTCCCCCCAGTTTTATTTCACAACCACTCTTGAGCAGCAACCCAACGTCTAAAATACACAGCTATAAGGGGCACAGGGCCAATAAGATGAAGAATTTATCCTCAAGAAGTATTTAGTTGGAGATACAACAGTGAATCGCAAACTTTTCCTGACCCCTGGCCCCACCCTACCTGTTGTAAAAGAACCCCTGTTCCTATTGCTCCCTTGAACTTTTCTATCATGGAACATAACCAATAAATTGTCTAGGCTGTAGATATGACAAAAATCGGGCACTCAACAAATAGTTGTTAAATGAATGAATGAGACACATTAAAAGTACAGTGGATTTTCAGAGGGAGAAATTAGACAGCATAAATTCTCTCCCCACCTACATCATAATCCCCTAAGAGCAGGAACAATCTTTATGTATTTTTTTGACTACATCAAGAGGTCAATATTGTTTGTAGATGTTCTGTTTAAAAAATACTGAGCTACAAACTAGCCACAATTCATGTGGAAAATCAGATGAACATGGATCTTTGCCAAAGAAAATCAAGGGAGAAATGTCCAGCTCCAGTAATAATTTTATTATTAGCTTCTATTTTAGATCCTTCCTATTCAAAGTGTGACTCTTGATCCAACAGCATCAATATTGCCTGACAGTTTGTTAGAAATGCAGAATCTCAGGCCCCACCCAGACCTACTGAATCAGAAACTCTCATTTTCACATGATCCCAGGGTGTGAGGGGGTGGTGGTCTTAAGTTTGAAAAGCATGGGTCTATAAGGTAAAAATGAAACTGATTTCTGCAAGCTCAGAGAAAGTTACCAAGTTCTTCTTTCTTATCTCTGTAATAAACAATCAGACTTTTCAAGAAGCACCACAAATATGGCCATGACACACTTTCTGGCATATTAGGCTACAAATCCAAATTACTACTCAGTGAGAAGTAAGAACTGACCATCCATTGAAAATTCAATGAAACCCTTAGGAAACATACAAAATGTATGATCTCTCCCTTCTTAGGGCACACACTCTACTGGGCAAGAAAATGAGAGGATGAACTTCGATGGTCAAGTATCAAGGACAAGGTTATAAAAAAAAAGATGCTGGTGAGAACATTTAAGAATGTTTTATTTAAGAATAAACTTCTTTTGGGGCACCTGGCTGGCTTAGAGCATGGGACTCTCGAGCTCAGGGTCGTGAGTTTAAGCCCCACCTTGAGCATGGAGCCTACTTAAAAAAAAAACAAAACATATTTCTTTTAACAGTTCTCAGTGATACATACACGTATTTACAAATATTCTCTACTCAAAACTACAAACTTAAATTGCTTAGGTGACCTCAAGTCAGGTCTTTTAATCACCTTCACTGACTCAGTCTGGAATCATCCTTTAAATCAGCACCCAAAATCTCAACCAGAAGTCTACTCTTTGAACCTGCAAGAACACTTGCAAAACCCTCAAGCCACAATACTATCATCCCAAACTAAGACAAGATCTGAGCCCACAGGGATTTGCTGTCAAATATGCCCTTAAACAAAAAACAAAAAACAAAAAAATGGAGGGGGGTTATAGAGGGACTTAGATGAGGAAAGACTGCAGGGCATTTCTCCTCGCCTCGCTGACCTACAAACTCCTCTCCATCATAATGCAAGAGAGAGGAAAAGTACCGCAGTTCCCTTAGTTCACAATTTTAAGTGTCCTAACTTAATCTTGAAGTTGGGAGCCCACCCTCTTCTCATCCACAGGCATTCAGTTGACAGCTCAACCTCAAGTTCCCCTCCCCCTTCTCCCGCCCAATGTACCATGTGAGATTTCCGCCCCTTTCGACCTCCACCATGCCCCCCCGCCCAAAAAACCGTCTGGTCCCTCCAAATGAGACCCCGACACAGAACGAGTTGCCCAGGCCGCTCGGAAGCACGACTACACTCTCTGGCCCATCCTCCACACTAAACTCGCCGAGGGAGGAGCTGATGGATCTCACCAAGTACAGGGGAGCGTAGATCTTCAGGGACTCCTCCAGGGCGCCCCTGGTGATCTGCACGAAGGAGACCCCGCAGGAAGGGTGCCAAGTGTGGCCGATCTCGTAGCAGTTATGAGGGATGGACTTGCTGAGAGCCGCCATGACGGGGAGTCGCACGGAGGGGCAGCGAGGGGGTGCGCCGAAGCGCCGAAGGGAGCGGGGCGGGAGGGTGCAGAACAAGCGCCCAACCGCAGCCAGCGCGCCAGGCCCGCCGCTCCAGGTGCAGAATGGAGGGGAAAGGTCACGCGAGCAGGGTTACTCTGGGCCAAAGTCCTCGGATGTTGAGCCCTCGGCGTATCGCAGCTCGAGGGGGCGGAGCGCGCACCGAGGAGGCGGGGAGAGGCGGAGCGTGCGCGCGCCCGCAGCCCGGAGCCCGGCGCGGCGCGTGGAGCGCAAGAGCTAAGAGCGCGGCTCGGGGACGCGCCCGTCTCCCCACAGCCCACGTCAGCCCCTAGCTGGAGCGCGAGCCCTGCAGCGGGTACGCAATGGTAGGTGACTTGGGTCACATTGTACTCCAGTCTCTGTCATCTCAAAGCCCTGCCAAGTAGAACCGAGGGCTGTGGAAGAAGGAGATGAGATGTCTTTGTTGGGAGCTGGTGGAGGAAGATGGTGGCCAGAAGAGAGCCTGGACAACTGCCCTCCTCGGAACTGCCAGCTCCCCTTCCCTAGAGTGCCCGGTAATAAATGGCTAAGGCTTCCTGCTGTTAGCGACCGCACTGCTCCCGACTGCTGCGCTTTCGAAGTTCTGTGGTGTCTGAGAAGCTTCAAAAATCTATTAGCCAAGTTTATACACTTCCGGTGTGGTGAAAGAGCAGTAGATCATCCTGTCCAAATCCTGGGCCCCTGAGCGGTTCTTTCTACGGTATCCAGGACAAGTGCTTATCAGCCAAATGGTGCACACACTAGAGGGGGCAGTGGTCTCACACCTGATAGCGTGGCCATCAGTTGGCATAACAACGGACCTGTGTGACCTATGAATCATTTAACCTCCCTAAATGTCAGTTTCCTCACCTATAATAACCCAGTGTCTTTGGAATTCTAAATTCTATAGTTTCTTAAAGCAGGAGCTTACTACCTTTAGAGGAATCCCGTTCTAATCTAGCCTTCATTCATTCCACAAGGTTTTACTGAGCACATACTATTTTTCCAAGCACTGTTCTAAACTCTGTAGATTCAGATGTGAGCAAGAGAGTCAAAGTTTTGGCCCGCTCCTCCTTCTCCTCCCACTCCCACCAAGCCTGAGCTGCTGCTGCAATCCCTGGTATTGTGGTTTCTGGCATTGCTAATAAATGATGATGTCAACGAAGTTGTTAATGATATGAAAGTAAGGAAAGCTTCTACACAGGAGGAGATCCAAAAAAAGAAAGCAGTTCTCTTCTGTTTAAGCAAGGGCAAAAGAAATAATTGTAGAGAAAGCAAAGCAGATCTTGGTGGGTGACACTAATGATACTGTAGAGGACCCCTACACATCTTTTGTGAAGTTGCTATCTCTGAATGATTGCCACTTTGCTTTGTATGATACCACATTCACAACAAGAGTCTAAGAAAGAAGACCTGGTATTGAAATTATGGGGTCCTGAAAGTGCACCTTTACAAAGGGCGATGATTTATGCTTGCTCTAAAGATGCCATTAAAGGGCGCCTGGGTGGCTCAGTCGGTTAAGTGTCTGCCTTTGGCTCAGGTCATTCCTGTGATCTAGCCCCGCATGGGGTTCCCTGCTCTGTGGGAAGGCTGCTTCTCACTCTCCCTCTGCCTGCCGCTCTCCCTGCTTGTGCATGCGCTCTCTCTCTCTCTCTCTCTCTGTCAAATAAATAAATAAAAAATCTCTAAAGATGCCATTGAAAAGAAATTTACAGGTATTAAACATAAGTGGGAAATAAATGGTATGGACGATATTAAAGACTATTCCTCACTTGAAAAGAAACTGAGAAGCAACAGAGTAGTCTCACTTGAAGGAAAACCCTTATAAAATGACAGTCAAATGCCATCTGGATGTCAGGGAACTTCCACTTCTTCATTTCAGTCACTAAGAATAGTGTTAGGTTTTGTTCTGTTTCGTCCCCTTCTCAATTGACCCTTCTAAACCAATGAATGACAGAAATATCATTCATTTAAGCAGCCTATCAGTGATTGCTATGAGGCTGTTTCAAATTGTTACTTTTACACAGAACCCAAGGACTGCCTTCCCATCATATTTTAGCCAAAACAACTAGCTATATGCCTCCCTTGCAGCAAGGACTACAATGAATGGGATTGTCAATGTGAATAACTTAGAATACTGCAAAGGGTAAGCTAATTCAATGTACTGAAAGTATTATCCACTTGTCAGAGGGTAAACTTTATTCAGTATTATTTATAGTTGCACTTGATTGCAGTTCTGTGAAGCTCCAGCATTCTTACACCTCACCTTCCTTGGCAAGTCTAATTTATGACATGGCAGGAGGGATATAACACCATGCATCGAAAGCACTTTTTTTTGATGAATTCAACACCCCACTCCAAGGAGGATTGCCAATTAAGTTGTGTTAACTGGGTCATCAACTTATCCTGGTACCCAGTGTTCATTCTTCTTAAAAGGAACAGCTGTTATTGCTGCCTTTTTGTTTTCCATTAAGTGTACAGTACTGAATAAGGGTAACAGTTTTATTTATCATGTGAGTCTTCCAACACTAAAGATATTTTGAATATCAGTCATGATGGCAGTTTCTGTATAAAAGAACCTCAAATGGAACATTATTTTTAACACCAAACTCCCCATTGTCACAAAAATGGCCACGCTGCAATAAAAATTATAGCATATCACAAAAAGGGGGGCAAATTTTCTATTTTCATAAAGCTAGCACTCTAGGGGTGAAGATGAAAATAGGCAAGGAGACTAAACAAGATAATGGGTGTAACTGGTGTAATAATAATTATAAGACAGTATAAATAAGATAATATAAGATAGTTAAAGGAAAATCAAAGAGGAATGCTCATTGGTGAAAAGCCTAAAATAACAGTGGTAAAAAGATAAAAGCTTCTCCCTCTCTCTCTCTCTCAGGTAAACATTAGCAGTCCTAGACTAAGACAGTGGCTCCATAACCATCAGGGAGCTCAGACTCCTGACATGTTCTGCCAAATTTACCTGTGCTTTCCAGCCTGACTTAAAAGATAGCTGCTCCATCTTGAGCCATGACATCCACATGACAGCGAGGAAGGCCGGCAAAAGAGGAAGAGAGGACACACTTCCTCTCTTTAAAAAAAAACTTCCCAGAAGACCTATGCAAATTACTTCTTACATTCCATTCGCCAGAGCTTAGTCACATGGCCACACTAAGTGGCAAAAGAAGCTGGGAAATGAGGCTTTTTCTATTGGTTGGATAATGCCCAGCTAACACGTAGGGTTTATGACTGAGCAAAATGGAAAGAACAGCTACGGGGTGGGGGACAACAAGCAGTGTCTGCCATTGTTCTGTGCCTCTAGCTACTCAAATTTCTGGGCACATTGTTCTTCCCACAGATAAACATACCCCCCCTTCCCAAGGGGGCCAACCTAAAGTCCTGTGCAGTTACCCATCCTATTCAAAGTCCAGGATCTTTCCCAGGAACAAGTACAGCTCTCCTAATCAGGTATCTCCCGGTTTCACATACCCCATCTACAATGGTGGCACAGGAAAAAGATAATCACAATTTTTTTTTAATTTCCAATTCAAAATATGACAGGATCAGAAATACAGCATAAAACTTATCCACAAAAATTACAGGAATAGGAATTTTAAATTATAAGAATTTTAATAATCCATCCCTGAAAATCTGATGGTGAGCAGGAAAATGCTAAATGGGGGCCTATTTTTAACAGGGATAAAAATAAAATGTATTACACATCAATCGCAGAATTCCTAAAATGTATTTAAAATAAAGTAAAATGCCAAATATAAGTAATAAACTCTTGTGTTGGTATGTACAATCCTTAAAAAATGGCATCCTAATCACCAGTTCATACAGTTGCTAACTCTCAGTTGCTTTCGAATACAATAGCACATGTAGTTTGCCTGCATAATGATAAGCATTATGTTTACCATGTAGCACAACAAATACATACCAATAGCTAAGGAAGTTTTTAAATTACAACTAAAAACAGGCAATTTCTTTTAATTAACTGTTAAAAGGAGATGAAGCTTGAAGATACTTAAGAAGGAAAGAACACAGTTATGGTCACAGGTGCCAAAGATGAGAGTGCTGGTGAGTTGGATGGTGGAGGGCAATTTCAGGCAACTGTCAGATTCAAAGGAATGGAAAGGGTATTCTCTCTCTTTGCTGGTGCTGCTGGAGAGACTCTAGAACAGGGAGGCATTGATAAATTCTCAAGGAGCATCATCTGTGCTTCAGAATAAAAAAAAAATTGCAAAATAGAGCAGTTCTCAGTAAACCTGTAGTTCACATTTGTGAATTTCTTCATAAGGTATTGTAAGACATGTGTTTTAAAAGAAAGATTTCTCATCATGCCACCATTAAGTTTAAGGGTAATGTTACACGTGTTATCTACCTGAGCCATTTATTCTTTTAGGCTCCCTAGGAGCAGTGGTTGGCTGGATACTCTCTTGTGCCTTCATTGTTGCTTCTTTTCCATAAAAACGGCTTTAGGGTTCATCAACCAGGTGAAGCAAAGCATTCCTTCAAAGTAGAAGCACAGTGAATGAAGGAAACTAATCTGGAAATTTGCAGCTAAATTCAAAGGCTTTGAAGACATGCCAGGCTGAAAATTATTGTTTTTGCAAGATTCTGCCTTTGAAGATGTCCATAAAAAAGAATGGAAGAGCTCTTATGATTTCAGGCGGAGGATTTAGCAACACTGAGTTGGTCAGCTTTACAGCAGTCATTGTAGAGATGTGTATCAGGCATAAATACAATGACAAAGCATGGCTCAAACTAAGTATGACACTGTGGTGTCTCTTAATTCCAGCAATATTCAGATACACATTCCCTTTGTTGATACCAGGCAAGCTTTTCAAAATAGTTACATATGATTCTGATTTTCTACCAATTTTGTTTACAACAGAATTTCACATTTTTCTTCACATCATCTTATTTAAAATATTATATTCCGTCCTTAAGGTAAAAATAGAAGTTTTTGCCATACAAACATTGAAAGCTATTGTGTGGAGCGATCCTTACACTCTTTCAGTCCAAGCAGGTACTGCTTCTGCCAACATAATTCTCTAAAAATTTGGAAGATTCTAAAAAAATAAAATAAAATAAAAATTTGGAAGATTCTTATGCTCGTGTTCCCTCTCTCACTGTCTCTCTGTCAAAAAAATAAAATAAATTTAAAAAAAAGATTCTTATATATCAGATTATAACCACCCCATTAAAAAAGCCACACCCACAAATCTCTTTGAGACAGCCACTTTCCATCTTGAGCCAAGAGTCAGAAAGCTGTTTGAAAATGTCCTTAAAATATTGGAAGCCCTTTTATCAAGCTAAGAGGGTCTAGGAGAACAATCAAATATTTCTACAGTCTTACAGCTGCACCCTGGATTTAACCTTGGCCTTAAAACAATTCCTTACTTTCAGAATCGTTTACCATCTGGAGAGGCTCAGAATAAAAAACAGCTTTATTTTTGAACCCAAAGATCCTAGGTTCTTTGTATTTCCTCGAAATTCTGCTTAAAAATTGAATAGTTCTTTTTATTTCATCTCTCTGTCTTACCACACATAGTTTTTTTAAAAATCAATTAGTCCTTTCAACATTCTGCCTGGAAATGTGAACCAAATGTCCTATAATTTAGCAGGCAACAGTGTTGCTAAACTTTCCTCTACTATGTAACGGAGATCGCTTTTCTCCAGCTTCTAATAAGAAGTTCTGCTCTGTCCTTCAAGCCTTCAAGAATGCCACAAAATGCTCTCAAATAACCTTACAAAAGATTCAGGTACACTGTCTATAAGATTCCCATTCTCTCTGAGTTTGATGATGTCATCAGAACTTGTATACTATGGCTAAGGACTCCATCCTCCCCTACTTCGATCTCTTACCACTCCCACTGCAGAATTTGAAAGTAAGAGACTTAAGATTGTTCTTTGATAGGAAAAACACACAATCCACACATACTAGGAGTAGGTATGTAAAAGGAATGCCTCAGAGGCCAGCCACATCATCTAAAGAGTTAGACCGAATGCAATAACATGCCTAAAAAGAAAAGGTGAAGGATTGAAACCAAAAAAGAGGCAATTCAGGCCATGCCTAAGGGAGTGGAAACTATAGTTCAGGGACCTCAGGTATTCTGGACCCACTGGCAAATTATCTTTACTGTGAAATGGATTCACAAGTGCTTTCAGAAGGATGTCATTGAACATTTGATTCAACCAACTAATGCCCTTTTTCTGAGCACAGGTGCACCAAGCAAACTTTTATTATGGTTTGATTTCCCATGCAGGTCTGTGAGAGAAAGGGCTTGATCATGGCAACACAGATATGCTAGTTTGTAGAAGAGGGCTTTTTTTTCCTCCCCGTAATTTAATAACTTGACATTTTGATTTATACATTCATTTATAACCTTATTTTGTGTCACTTAGCCTATGAGAGACAGAGCCTCCCCTGGTGTGCTGATAAACCAGGTTTCTAAACTTGCAGTTTGTGGGTGACAAATCCTGTATTAATCAAGAAAGATTAGGATGTGCTGAGATAACAAATATGCCTCTAAATCTCAGAGGATTAAAATAAGAAAGGTTTGTTTTGTGCTCACACGAAGTCCAAAGCAGGCTGGCCAGCAATTCAGGGCAACTTTCCTCCAAGTAGTGATTCAAGGTTAAATGTTCCTCCATCTTTATTGGGCCTTCAATAGTTGCTTTTCTTTCTTTCTTTCTTTCTTTCTTTCTTTCTTTCTTTCTTTCTTT
>NC_058413.1:66228077-66368903 GCF_002201575.2 Neomonachus schauinslandi | reverse complement strand
TTTCTTTCTTTCTTTCTTTCTTTCTTTCTTTCTTTCTTTCTTTCTTTCTTTCTTTCTTTCTTTCTTTCTTTCTTCTTTCACTTGTTTGATCTTTTTGTGCATAATTTTTAGTTGTTGTACATAGTAATGTACAAAAATTTAAGTGTACCGCTTGATGCATTTTTACATTTGCCATCACTCCTGAGACATCTATCCAGAAGAAAAGCTTTTCCCTCACACCAGAAGGCTTTCTGGTGCCCACTCCCAGTTAATACACCTATGAACAGAGGTAACTACTATTCTGGCTTCTATTACTATAGTTTCATTTTGCCTTTTCCTCAAATTTACATTAGTAGAGGCAAACATTACATTTTTTGGTGTCTGGGTTTCTTTCACTCAAGAGTTTGTGCATGTTGGTGCATGTGTTTGTAGTTCATTCATTTTTTTATTGTTGTGTAATATTCTATTGCATGAATACAGCACAGTTTTTCCATTCTAGGACATTTGGATTATGTCCAATGACTCAATGTCCAATGACTCATGTCCAGGACTCAAAATGGTTTACATTACTATTGCTTACATCCATTTCCGGAACCTATTTACATGTCCCCAGTCTAACTTCAAGGAAGGATGGGAAATGGAGTCTTCCTGTGGGACCCGGAAAAGAAGATGAAATGAGATTTGCTATGTATCTACCACTGTCTCTGCCACAAACACCAACTCCAGTGTCAGGCTACCTGTGAGACAACCAGCTAATCTCAGTTGATTCTCCTTCACCTTTGTGGACTGCATGACCCTTCTTTTTCAAATATTCATTTGTGCAACTATATATATTCATATTCAGGCCATGCCTAAGGGAGTGTACAACTATACATCTTGTTTTAAATGAACAAATGCAAACTGATCATCATCACTGCACGGGACTGAATATTTGTGTCCCTCCAAAATTTGTATGTTGAAATTCTAACCCCCAATGTGATGGTTTTAGGAGGTGGGGCCTCTGGGAGATGATTAGATCATGAGGTGGAGCCCTTGGAAAAAGGGATTAGTGCCCTTATAAAAGACCCCAAGGAGCTCTCTTGCCCCCGCTATCCCATGAGAACACTGCCAGAAGGCACCAAATATGAACCAGTAAGGGGGTCCTCACCAGATACCAGATCAGCTGGGGCCTTCATCCTGGAGTCCCTAGTTTCTAGAACTCCAAGAAATAAATATTTACTGTTTAAGCCATCCAGTCTATGGTATTTTTGTTATAGGAACCCAAAAGGACTAAGACACATTTAAATTTTTAGTAAAACTCCTTCTCACTGTAAGCTCTTTGAAGGCAAGATCTACTTTGGATTCTTCTTTACTATATTCTGTACTACATAGCACGGCACCTTGAACACAGAACACATTTAATAAAATATTGAATGAATGAATAAATGAAGACCTTGGTGGGAGAGAAATTAAAGGAAAAGCCAGACCAAAATATTGAATACTTATAATTTCTTTTTTTTTAAGATTTTATTTATTTATTTGAGAGAGAGAGAATGAGAGAGAGCACATGAGAGGGGGGAGGGTCAGAGGGAGAAGCAGACTCCCCGCCGAGCAGGGAGCCGGATGCGGGACTCGATCCAGGGACTCCAGGATCATGACCTGAGTCGAAGGCAGTCACTTAACCAACTGAGCCACCCAGGCGCCCCGAGTACTTATAATTTCTTATTTATTTCCTTATTTGTTTTGGGTTTACTTCCGTAGCTCCCCATTAAACTTTCAGTTCCTTGGAGGTAGAATCCATTCCCTATTTGTCATCTTCATAATGTCTTCTGCACCTAGCATACTCATGTGAAAATGTAACCTTTTGAGGGAAGAAATTACTGACTCCCACACAGAAATTTTTGGGGTGCCTGGGTGGCTCAGTCAAGCGTCTGCCTTTGGCTCAAGTCATGATCCCAGGGTCCTGGGATTGAGTCCCGCATCGGGCTCCCTGCTCAGTGGGAAGTCTGCTTCTCCCTCTGTCCTTCCCTCTGCTCATGCTCTCTCTCTCATACACACTCTCTCTCAAATAAATAAAATATTTAAAAAAAAGAAATTTTGGGGAGTCTGGGTGGCTCAGTCGTTAAGCATCTGCCTTCGGCTCTGCTGGGACCCTGTGATCCCAGGGTCCTGGAATCAAGTCCTGCATCGGGCTCCCTGCTCAGCGGGAAGCCTGCTTCTCCCTCTCCTACTCCCCCTGCTTGTGTTCCCTCTCTCGCTGTGTCTCTCTCTGTCAAATAAATAAATAAAGTCTTTAAAAAAAAAAAAAGAAAAGAAAGAAATTTTGGTTTAGCACTCCAGTCTATAGTTTCTAGAAATGGCCTTTTATACTTTTTTAAATATGAGGACAATATTAGTCTGACCTCAAGCTTCTGGTCCTCTCAAACTATCCATGAGCACACAAAACTACCCATATGTTCCATAATTCTGCAATATTTACAAGTTACTCTAGTTCAATGATATAATTTACTTGAGCCTAGACACTTGAATTCATGGAAAATAGCTACATTCTTATTGTCTTGGGCTTCAATTATCCTTAATTTTATTCTTTCTAATAAATGATAACTATTTTTGATAGAAAATATAAAAGCAAAAGAGGAGTTAATCACTTTGTGTTCTGCCTATCATCCATGTAGATTACACTATTTGCCCCCAAGCACAGCTTCTACTCCTTGTCCTATCTGAGGCCAAACTTGGCCATTATATCCTATTTGTTGACCATAATGAGACTCAAACAATTGTTCATTCTGGAATTTAGCTACATCTGGAGAGTTCTTGCTGCTACTTGCATGTGTCCTTTCTTGAAGACGTACAACTTTTTCTAACTTTTCACAAGTCCTTTGAAAATCTATGCAGGACATGGAGTAGCAGCATTTTATTTTTCTTTGTGAAGGTTCTACTGCTTTTCTTTTAAACCATATTTTGTGAAACTCTGGCACTCAAAAACCCCTGCAAGTGCTTTGAAGACAAGGACGATCTCTTCTATTTGTGTGTCAGATACGCTCGTAGCAGGTTGTTGATGTAATCTTTTAAAATAAATGCTATTGTTTGCCTCTCTGCAATTGATATCACCCATTTGCAAAATGGAGATACATTTTTGCTTAAAGTAATTGAGAAAATTAATATATGTTAAATACATTAAGTTCTTCAAAACTGCCATTTCCTCCAAAATAGATGCAGTGTTTTTAGTTCCTGACCCAGTATCTAGTACATAGGCACACTCAAGTATCTGCTGAATTAGTAAAGTACAATTTAAAATATACCTTCATAGGGGCACCTTGATGGCTCAGTTGGTTAAGCCTCCAACTCTTGCTCTCAGCTCAGGTCTCGATCTCAGGGTCGTCAGTTCAAGCCCTGCATTGGGCTCCGTGCTGGGCATAGAGCCTTCTTAAAAATAAAATAAAATAGGGGCACCCTGGTGGCTCAGTCGGGTAAGTGGCTGATTCTTGATTTTGGCTCAGGTCATGATCTCAGGGTCCTGGTGTTGGGCTCCGCACTAAGCGGGGAGTCTGCTTCAGGATTCTCTCTCTCTCTCTCCCTCTGCCCCTCTCCCCCTAAAATAAATAAACAAATCTTTAAAAATAAGTAAAATAGATAAAAGAAAATAAAATATAACTTTATAGCTAAACTTCTGTAGTTAGCATTCGATAGTTATAATCTCACTTGAAGATTCAAATAATGAGTCATTTGTATTTTTTTCTCTTTATATACTTTCAATACCCATTTTCCCAAAATCTTAAGTACATGTCTAAACCTGCTCAGCAATTACATTCTTATATATTACAAATATTACAAATTCTAAGATAACACAGATACTTTTTATCCAGGATCTTATCACCCTGCCTATACAATTCAGTGTTCCACAGTAGTTAGGATCAAGTCCAAAGGCAGAGGGTTTCCTCATTAAGATTACCTTGTAAAAGGTAAAGTTATTCTCTCCTGCTATCTTAAGAATGAAGGGGGGAAATTGGAGGGGGAGACGAACCATGAGAGACTATGGACTCTGAGAAACAAACTGAGGGTTCTAGAGGGGAGGAGGGTGGGGGGATGGGTTAGCCTGGTGATGGGTGTTAAGGAGGGCACATTCTGCATGGAGCACTGGGTGTTATATGCAAACAATGAATCATGAAACACTACATCAAAAAAAAAAGAGTATGTGTAGAAAAGAGGTAGCAAGGAATGGAGTGAGCTAGGAAGAAGTGGGGAGGAACATTCCAGGATGAGTAACCATATATTTTTTCCTTTTATTATATTTATTTGTAAACTTAAGTTTCCTATATTTCTATACCATAGTACCCTAAGAGTGTGTCCTCCTTGTAATCGGATCTTGAATAGTAGTTCCCAGTGCGACTTTTGCTCAAATGTTTGATGGCAGATATTAAATTGTCATCTCCCAATATCTGAAATAAAACAATCTGCATTTGAAAAAAAAAAATAAAAAATGAAAGATAAAGTTATCTGCAAGGACTTATTTGATGCTCTGCTCTTAGTAGAATAAGACCTAACTAAATAGTTGAAG
Organism: Neomonachus schauinslandi; assembly: GCF_002201575.2. Lineage (NCBI taxonomy): Eukaryota > Metazoa > Chordata > Mammalia > Carnivora > Phocidae > Neomonachus > Neomonachus schauinslandi. The sequence continues at coordinate 66,364,387 of NC_058413.1, read as the reverse complement.
AGTTACTAAATCTCTTTGGATTAGTTTGTGATCAATTTTGGAAAAGTATTTTTTTCACATAGTCTGAACGACAAAACCATCTGTCATATGTTCTCAAAGTAATGTTTATTTTCTGTCTCTTTTCTAAAAAAATTCACAACCAAATTCTCTCCATTTTGTGTCTATTCTCATGTTTGAAGATTTCCTTCCTTAAGATAGTTCATCTCAGATACTTGTAGTCTGACTATAAATTAGTAATATTTTTAGAAGCCATTTCAGCAGGACCTATGAACATTTTGAATACATACATACTCTTTGACCCAGCAATCCTGATTCGAGGCCTTTATTCTACAGAAATAATGACAAAAAAATTTCTCCATCATTATCTATAAGAACACAAATACTAAAAATAATCTAACTGTCCATGCTAGGAACATGACAAATAAATAAATTATGGTACATCCAGATTGTGGAATGTGGGTAGTAAAAAGGGCAAGGTAGATCTGCATATATCGACACTGAAGGATGTTCATGACATTCCAATGAATGAGGAAAAAAATCCACAGACTCTTTCATATAGAGCAAGTTCATTGTTTAAAGAATAAAAGATATTTTGTATATATGTATTTGTGTATATATTTATCTAGGCATTGAAAAAGGTGTATGAGAATACACAACAAGTAAAGGCATTGGGATAGAGCTCGTTCACTTTTTATTTTACATATACTATATTATTTAATTTTTTTCTAATTAGTACACATTATGCTTGCAATCTAACACTTCCTTCTGGATTTTTTGTTTCTTGCTAGAGTTTGTTTTAGGGCATGAGTGCTAATTGTTGTAAATCTTCTTAAGTCTAAAAAACAGCATTATCTTACCCTCTTTCCACCTCAAACTACTGATAATTTGGTTATGAAGAAAATTATAAATTCAAAGTATATTTCTCCTGAGTATCCTAAAAATATTTCTCCATTGTTTCTTGCATAGCACTGTTAATTACATATTCAGTGTTATTTGATTCTTTTTTTCTTTTTTTTGGTAGGTTGTCTTTCTACTTTAGTTTTTAGGGTCTTCTCTTTATCACTGATGTTTTGCTGTATGTTTCTAGTTATGTTTATTTCATTTTTTTGTATTATTCTGCTAGAATTTAGTGAACTATTTTAATCTGAAGTTATCATGTCCTTTTTCAATTCTAAAAAATTAAAGTATCACAGTTCCTCTGTTCTGGGGAAATCTTGGAAATTTCCTGGAAATTCTATTAGTGTTTTTAACTTGGGGTCTGTTGATAGAATTCAGGGAAGTCCATGAACTTGGATGAAAAGACAATTTCATTTTATTAACCTCTAACTGAAATAAAATATCTTCCATCATTTGCATGGAGGCAATACACCACAGTATTTGTGACATTAACACCAATAGAAATCACAGATATTTTCATATCATATTATAATTGTAGCAGATATGTCAAAAATCATAGTAAACTATCAAATCTTCTTATTTAATTTAATGTTAATATATCACAAAATTTTAATATTTTGATACTGCATTTCAATATAATTGATGTCTTTTATAATCTCATATATTTTATTTTATACATTTAAAGGTAATATTCTGGGAAGGTGCTATGATCTGAATGTTTATGTCTCCCCAAATTCATTTGTTAAAATTTTAAGGCCCAGTGTGATGGTATTAGCAGATGGCATCTTTGGGAAGAGCTTAGGTCATGAGCGTGGAGCCCTCATGAATGGGATTAGTGCCCTTATAAAAGAGACCCCAGAGAGCTCTCTTACCCCTTCTACCAGATGGGGACACAGCAGGAAGGTACCAGCTAGGAATTAGGAGAGGACCCTCACCAGAACCATGTGGACACCTTGATCTTGGATTTCCAAGCCTTCAGAGCTGTGAGAAAGATTTCTGTTATAAGCTACGGAGTCTGTGGTACTTTGTTATAGCAACCCAATCAGACTTAAGACAGAAGGGATCCACAGTATTCACTAAGCTGCTGAAGAGATCCATGGCACAACACATTTTTAAAACACCTGCATTAGATCAATGATAAGATCTCTGTAACTCCAATGCCTTTTAGCTTCTCTTCCAGTTTCAGTCTTTCCATCTCCTCATATCTTTGTTTAAATGAGAGAGAAGTAGAAGGCCTCCAATCAGGGCAGCACATGACCAAGAGCAATAGCTTTGAGATGGCAGGAGCCTCAGCTCCCTGCTCTGGTTTCTCATTTGATCACAGCTTCTGATCCAAAGAAAGTTCCTTCCTTGTTTTTGAATATTTACTAATCTATTGTTTATGAGTCCTACAATTTTGGTGAGAGAGGGAGAAATGATCAGTATGTACTCCATCTGCTATCTTAAAGCTGGGATGTACGTATTCATTTGCATTTAGAAAAAGAAGGAGAGGCAATGCTACATTCTTTCCCCTTCTGTTTTTGTTATTATTATTATTATTATTTATAATATATAATATCATTAAAATGAGCTCTTACAAGGCTATTTTACAAGTGAGAAAACTGAGGGTGGTGCAGGATAATCATTGATTCAAAGTCATGTAACTAGTTAATAATAGGGCTGGGACTAGAACTCAGGTCTCCTGGCTTCTCTCGAGTTTGCTCTTTTGAGTTATCTTAGGACTCATCTCTTTCCTTTCCAGAAGCTAATGGTGCTAATGTTATAAACCATGGTCTAAAAAAATCATTGTATTATTTGTTATGGTACATGTGGTTCTATCTGCCTAAGACACTTTCAGTCATTTAGTCAACAAATATTCTAGAACATCTGATGTGTGCCCAGTGCTGAGGCATACAACAATGAACAGGCATACAACAATGAACAGGACCCAGTCCTTACCCATGTGGTTTTTACAGTTCATCTAGTAAGAAGGGGATCTGTAATATCAATCAAATATTGAATTCCCCTCCCCTTCTTTTGGTGACCCTCTACCCATCTTTCAAGAAGTTTTCTAGAGTTAGTTGCTCTTTTCAGTGCTTCTGTAACACATAGTTCACACCCCTATTATAAACTGAGAATAGGCTTTTTATTTTAATATTTTAGTTAACCATTTCCTGCCAAACCACTCACCTCTATCCCTTAACCGGGTGGTAAGGAACTTGAGGGCAGCTTTGTTCATTCATCTTGATAGCAACTTCAGGACCTAGCACAGTGCCTCGCACACAGTAGGCAATAAAAATTTGAATGAACGGAACTGAAGTGGAGAAAAAAGAATGGGAAGTTCTCTATGACTCCTTTTTCTGTATACTGTATATATTTATTATACCATGTTTTTAAAATTAAAAGTGGCATCCCCCATTGATGATTTTGAAGTTCATGATTGGCAAAATCCATTTTTATTGTTTGGGCTAGTGGCCAATATAAGTAGAAATAGATGTGAGCACCTGCCAGCTATTGTTAATTATAGAATCCTAAAGTCTATTCAGAAACGAATGGAGAAAATCCACCTTTTGCTTCAATTTATCTGAGTTAACAATCTCCACCACCTAAACCCACTAAAATCCACACCTCCAAATTAATTTAATTCTGAATGACCTATGACTACAGAAATTGAATCCCTAAAGAATCTCAATTTCACAATTTGGCTAACTCTAATTATCTTACCTTTATGAAATTCTTTTTGAATGACTGTTTTGACAAGCCAGGCATCTAAGGTTCAAGGAAAAGAAATCAAAATTCATTCCATATTTATGTGGCAGGGGAAGGGCTGTGTCCCCTGGATGGAGGAAGCAGTTTCTCTTTTACCCTCACCTCAGAGCTTGGACTCCCCAGTGAGTGAGACCCTTGCAAAGAGCAGAGACCTCTGGAGGTAGACAACCATATAGCACTTGTAACTAGAGCCCCGACAAAAATGAGCCTGAGATTTTTTGAAGGCTGGGGTAGGCAGAGTGGTTTAAACGTTGTAATTTGAGATCTTCAAGTAGTTTTTCAAAAAGTAGAAATTTTCATCCATCTCGATGCAGATTCATCCTTGGTTTGGGGAAAATTATCTAAATGGACAGGATTAGATATACTAACATTGAACCAGAACTTTTTCTGGAATGGAAGTTTGACAATGTGACTCCAGAGATCTCAACTTTTCGGCATAATCATATTAAAAGTTACCTTTATTATGGGCAGAGCTGCATCTCTGTAGTTTACGATACCTTTGGAGAAATATTTCCTTTCAGGTGTGGGTGTAGACACCCCCAGTCTATGTGGTGTTGTTTATTTTAGTTGAGGTACTTGTACTGCCTGTTAAAAAGCTTCTCACAGGAGATTGGGAGTAAAGACTTTAGGGACTACCGGGAAGCTACAGTTCTGGTTTTTTACCTCATGTGGATAAAATGTCATAAAAAGAAATGAGGAGAGTTGCTGGCGAAGTCAGCTAGGCATAGGACACTTGGTTTCAGCTCAGGTCGGGCTCCGTGCTCAGTGCAGAGTCTGCTTGAGATTCTCTCTCTCCCTCTCCCTCTCCCCACTCCCTCTCTCTCCATCTCTCTCTCATCAATAAAATCTAAAAAAAGAAAAAAGAAAAAAGAAATGGGACTGGGTGAAGCTAAGTCCGAAAAGACTGGCTTGCTATTATCTCACAGGTGCTAATACTCAAACACAGGTTGGGAAAGGTAGTCCACTGAATTTTTTGCTTTTATGTGATGATCTCACAGAGGCCATTGGAATGGACCTGGTACCATGAGTGGGGAGGGCTGGGGTTTCCTCAGAGTGGGGAGGTGGCTTGAGACCACAGAGACCACAGGGAGAAATATGTTCTCCTCCTGGGCTTCTGGATATTGGGGCCTGGACTTGCAGGAGGGCCAACTCTCTGGAGGTCACCCCCAAGGGGAAAATATGTGCAGACCCTACCAGATGGTCTAAACCTGGGAACTTGGCTGGAAGGCACCTCCAGGGCCCAAGACAACTCATGTGTTGGCTTGTGGACATAGAGCACTCAGAATTCACAGCCATCTTTAAGTTTGTCAGTTTTATAATTCCTTCCTCTTATCCTTAATCATTCTGTAAAATTTTGCTAAATGTTACAGCCTAGTCCCTGTCATGATGTGGGAAATTAAAGGGTCTGTGTCCACCTTTGGAAACATTTAGTGAAAGGAAGAAAAGCCTTCTCTTGAGGCCAGCATAGCTGTGGTGGCTTCAATTGTGGAGTTGTAGGAGGTGAGAGGCGATGGGGGGTGGGGGCGGGGATCTGTGATGAGCAATCTAGAACCACAGAGGTGGCTGGAACAGTATGGATTTGTGGAATGCGTGAGCAGCTGGGAAGTGCAAAGGCCTACTTGTGGAGGAGTCTCATAAAAAATGAAACTTCCTGTCATCAGATAAGATGAAAGTTGGAGCCACAGTAATTTGGACGTTACGTGGTAAACCTGACCTCATTGTTAATCACAGTCTGGTGAGGTCTGGGAGACTAGGTACATATGTCTGGAATGCACTATAAAATGTAGTCCTTGTATCTCAGTAACCTGTTTAACATAAGTTTGCAGAATACAAAAGCAGGCCTAACATGGGTTCCCAACCAAATCTGTGGACATGATATTGATCACATTCTGTTTTAGCCACTTGTTCGTCATCATGTACCAGATGCCCGCCTGTGCCAAGCAGTACGGTAGAAACCAAAGCAGATCTACTGAAATGTCACTGGTATAAACTACTCCTTCATGTTCAAGGTAGAATTATGATCACACATCCAACTCTTCTAATTAAAGAGAAAATGACTCAAGCCCCCTCATGCTAGATTAGTGTGGAATCTGGTGTCGCTTTCTTAGGGTCCCTTTGCCCTCTTCTGGATCTTCTAAGAACCCCGGAAGCTATACACTAACCCTTTAGGAGGTGCATCTGACTTCCCCTTCAGGCTAACATATGCTCTGATTTACAAACATCCACACGATTCCTTGAGGCCTCAAGGTGTTGCTGTCGAAAGTTAGTCCCCTGACTGACGGCCTGGTTTTCCTGCTGGTCCAGTTCCCTGCACAGCCCAGCACGGTACCTCCACGAACACTCCACGCTCTCGATGCTACAATCAATAGAGAATGGTCCTTGCCAGATTTCCAGGTCTGCAGCCCTTAGTGCTCAGTGCTCTCCATCCCGCACCACCATTCTCCTCCAGCCCCACCAGTGGTCATAAGACACTCCACTCACATCAGCTCAGGTGTCAGCCCTGCATACACTGTGAGACCACTGCATGCCAGTCGCTGGGGGCCCACCAGAGGCCGGTTCACTTTCCTTTCCAACCGTGCTATTTGCATCCTCTGCCAGACAACAGGCCCTTTCATGCCCTCCGCTAGAGTGACTACCTAGGAGGTCTCCAGGGCTCCCACTCCCTTGCTAGCAGCTTTGTTGACCTCTAAACACGGAAGGTCTTTCCTTGGCAATAGGATTTAGAAAGATTGCTCTGGCCACCTTCCTTAATGCACAAATACCCTTCACAACTTTGATCCTAAACTTACACACCTTGCATGCCTTGGACAGAAGGTTCAGGGATGAATTTTAATATTTCGCAAACTTCTCTGAACCTAAAAGCTACTTATCATAAATAAGGATATCCAGGCTTTACTTCTGGAGATTCTGATCTGGTGGGCTTTAGGTTGGACCTAGGAATCTGCATTTTCCCCAACATTCTCATATGACAAAGAAGTTCACGTGAGGATGGAAAGCCCAAGTGAATAAGGATCCACACCCTTTAACCCAGTAGTTTCTAATACTGAACCTAAGACCACCTTTTGATCTGTGGACTTACCTGGGATTTCTCTTTTTTAATTTGGAAATAATCTCACATTTACAGAAAAGTTGCGAGAAGACTACAAATAATTTTTTTCCTGAACCACTCAAGAGTTAGTTGTTAACCTGGTGCCCTAGCATTCTCAAATACTTCAGTATTTCCTACAAACAAGGACATTCTCTCACATAACCAAAGAAAACCCATCAAAATGAGGAAAGTGAACATTAATATGTTGCTACCTTCTAATCCTCAGATCCCATTCACATTTGTGAATTGTTTCCCAAACAACCTTTCAAGTAAAAGAAGAGTATAGAATCCTGTGTAGAGTTTATGACATGTATCTTCATTCCCTTACTCTGAAAACTCAAGTCTTTCCTTGATTTTTATGACCTTGACATTTAAAGAGTACAGGTCATTTATTTTGTAGAATCACCCTCAAGTTGTCTGAAGCTTTCTCATGATTTGATTGATGCCGGCTCTGGGCCTCTGAAAGGAACATCAAAGAAGCGATGCCACGTTCCTCTCACCGCATCCCATCAGGTGGCCCATGATTTTGATTTGTCCCATCCCTGGTGATGAGTATTTTGATCACTTGATTAAAATGGTGTCTGCCAGTCTTGTCCACTATGAAGTCATTCTTTTTCCTCTCTGTAATTAATACGTTTTTATGGGAGAGAAATTGAAGATTACGTAAATATCCAGTTCCTTATCAAACTTGCCATTTTTTCATTTCTTTCTATCAGTATATTTTGATGGATTCCTATTTTATCCAATGGGTTAGAACTCATTATTTTGATGTTCAAACTGTCCCAGGTATGGCCAGTGGGAGCTCCTTCAAGCTGGATCCTGTGTTCTTTAGATATGTCCCCGTATTCTTCGAGCACTCCTTTTTGGGTTTTTTTTTTGGTACAAGATATCCAGATTCATTTTTTACTTTCACTGCCCCAGCAGGGAAATCAGACAATCCTGCAAAGAACTCCATTACCTTACAGAAATCAAGATGCTCTGTATGCTCCTTGTTACTGGGGTGAAGCTGCTCCCAAGTCCTCCAAGTGAAGAGAGCTAAGATGTGTGCATGTGTAATATTAAGGTATACATATACACACAGAGATATATATGTATAAATTACACATATACACACAAATAATTGTACATACATACACACATATATATTCATACATATTTGCACATACACACTATTTACATCTATATTTCTGTATCTATTTCTATCTTGAAAACCAGAAAAGCCTCCAATGACAATCTGACACCGTAGGATTCATCCTAGTTTTCTCCTGTTCCATATTTGTAAGCGTCTGACAGTAAGAGACTTCCCATCAATAAATGCGTTTATTTACTAGTTTCTTCTTACCCCCAGGGTAAGGGGAACTTAAGTAAGAAGGAAGTGCTTATTTAAGGTAAGAACAGGTAAAACCCTTCCTACGCCTCTGGGACTCTGACACTTCATCCAAGCAGGAAGATGCTGCACGGAAATACCACCCTTCATCTTGCTTAGACACCCCATGGGGATGCCCATCTGACTCTGTCAGGCTCTGTTGCTCCTTCCCAGGCCAACACTGCATCATCCTCTGTGTGACTGCCCTTCTCACTCCGCTGTGGCTCTGACATCCATACCACATCACCCTCCCACCCAGGGACACTATTCATCCAGCTTAGGCTTTATCACCCCACCCTGGGGCTCCATCCCCTCACCACTATGGATATCTACCTTGTCCAGTTAACGGCGTTGGACTGAATTGTTCAAGAAAGAAAACAACGGGAAGAGGAGGGGAAAGAGGTAGAGGAAGAATCATCTGGGAGATCTGCATTGAGAAGAGCTACAGTGGAACATCAGTAGCTGTGTTTTTAAATGCTCCCTCAGGAGATTGTGGTAACCGCCATGTTTGGGCTCCACTGGATTTACAACTCTTACACTAGGAAAGGCTGAGGAAACCAACCCTTTTAACTAAATATTTACTAAGTGCTGTTCATTATATTAACTCTTGAGACAGCTATGCAGAAAATAAGCTACTATCCCTGCCCTGAGGAGCTGACAATCCAGAGGAGGAGACAGAGGTTGAAGCATGGAGCTAGCATAGATGGAGTAACTTGTGGAAATGGGGATAGGTGTAAATGCTATGGGAGCAAAGTGGATATTAGGAACTCTATCTGGGGAGTTGGAGAAAACTGCGTTTTAAAGGATGAACAGAAGTTTACCAGGAGAAGAGGAGGAGGGAATTTGTAGCAGAAGGAACTGCTTATTTAAGGTAAGAACAGGTAAAAGCTGGGATTGTTATTAAACATGAGAACCTGCCAGGAACATTATCATTTGGGTTGGGATGTGAGTTAGTTGTTCAGATCAGTCAACACGGTGTTACATGTAGGTCCATTAAAATAGCCAGTCACTCTTTTGAGGGCAATGTCAAGAAACATGGTCATAATCCTACGTGAGCCAATTTGTTTGTTAGAAAAATCAATAATGCCAATATAGAAAAATTTAAATATTCTAGGGACTATACAGTGTAGAAAATTAAAATCCCCGCCTGCATCTCCATCTCCCAGAAATATTCCATCTCCCAGACTTAACCACAGCAATAATTTAGTATATTTTCCTCATGATTTTTCCTGTGCACACACTACCAATTACATGTGGATATATCTACATTTTTCCCCAACATAGAACTTAGGATATTTACCGCTTAAACTTGCTATTTTTAATTTAACATTTCTTGGAGATCCTTCCATATTAGTTCATAGAATTTTACTTAGTTCTTTTTAAAAAATATATTATTTTATTGTAATCATTTTTCTTTATGTTTATTTACACACTACATGAATAAAATGTCAATGTAAAAAAGGGATAGATGGACATCAATGGTCTGCTGTTACCCCCATGTATTCACACTTCCTTTCTCAGAGGTAACCATTGTTGTCTCTTGGCATATGTCCTACTTGTTCTTTATACACTTATATACACACACTCACACGTGTGCATTGGGGGTGAGTTTTCTTTTTCATAAATGGGATACATTTCAGGAATTGTCAAATTTCGAAGGCTGAAAGAACACACAAGAAGGACTGCAACCTATCCATCATTCCCGGCCTTTTTTCCCAAAGCCCTCCAATCTCACTTGTACTCTAGCCACTGCAAACATATCATGGGCAATGGGAGCCGAGCCACATTAAAGAAGGAGGTGCATCAGTAAGATCCCCCGGGGACAGCTGACTCCCCAGCACTCTTCTCTTGTGGCTTTCGCATTACAAAACAGAGCTGAGGAGAAACAGATGGAAGGGAGAGGAGAGTAAGGGAAACGTGATGGGCCCCTTGGGACCCTAAGTGTCTGGGGCTTTAGATTTAGATACAGTTCTCACTAGGGCTCTAGACTGCTTTGCCTCTCGTCGCCAGAGGGACGGAGTTTGAAGCATGTAAGATCTTGGAAAATGTGCAACTGAGCAAGGTCTAATCATCAGTGATTGGAAGAGAAATGTGCAATAAGAGCCAACTGGGATTGAATTCAAAGGCGTTTTGAAAGTTTGCTTCAGTGAGTTAGAATTGCAGCCTTTTGCCCCAAATTTCTCCACAAATATTCTATAGGCATTTTTTAAGCCCCAGAGCCCTTCACTAATGTTAAGGCAATTTTATGTATATCTAATTGTAGATTGTTTGCTAACTCTTGAGCAAGAAATGATCTCTAAATCCTCTCGTGTCTACTGATATTTCAAGGTAAGAGAACGCTCTGGAATCCTTCCCATTTTCCAAATGTAATATTTTCCAAAATAAATGTTGGAGTAACTGCATGGTTGATACCATGTGAACATTTTAATTCACACAATAATATTCTGGAGTTTATGGAAGCTTGGCCTCTTTCCAGGAGGTTTGAAAGTCCAAAAGTTGGCTGTTTGTTCTCAGTGGGAGAAAAGGTGGAGAATGTGGTTCAGGATTGGTAAATTGGAGAGGAAGTCACAGCCTGAATGGCATTAAGTAGGGAAAAGTGCAGTGCCATCTTCCATGGAAGTAAAGCCAGTTGCACAAAGGGGAAGGACTTGTTACCATTAAAGGCTTCAAAATTAGGGCCTTGGAGGAGAGTTGAAAGGGAAAGTTAACAACCCCTTGTTTCTCTTCCTCTTCTAGAAGATGGAGCTGTTGTAATGAGATCCAGGTGCAGCCCTGCGATATCAGAGATCCCCATCCTTGTCTGTTTAGAAGCCCCCCAAACCTTCGATGTTTGTGGTTCAAATGCCTCCTCTTCCAAGGAGCCTGCCCTGATGGCCAGATTGCAGTCATCAGATGACATCACACTGTCAAGAAAACCTATTTCCTCAACCTTTTCCCCATAGCCTGTGAGCTTCTTGAGATCAGGATGTGAAAGGCACACAATAATTATGTGCTGAATATTGACTGAATGAGCTTCTCTGGCTGGAAATAATCCCCCTCCTCTGGGCTCTCTTGGTACTTTACACTTACCTCACTCATGTAATTTTTTTCACATTCTATCTTGTACTCTCATTTCTGTACATTTTAGCTCCATTATCAGAGTCAGATTTTTTCTACAAGGAAAATGAGATAATGCATGTAAAGTATTTGTGCCATATCTGCTGAGTAAATGATAGCTCTTATTACTTGTGTAATGAGTGTAATTCTGGAGGAGCAGAAAATAGATCTTATTTTTAAAAAAACAAACTTCAGAAAATAACTTTGAAACAGATCTCTGTTTTGCAAAAGTCACTTGAGTTGCCTTTCTCAATTATACAACTACAAGAGACCTACTGCCTTGGGAGAAGGTAGGATGTCTTAGTCTTGAAATATCCATCCTTTCTCATTCCTCTTGAATAGAAACCTGCGGCTGGGGTTACGTAGGAAAGTTGGTGCTGAGTTGCACAACACCAGGGGGCACCATTCATACTGTAATCTGTTGTGATGGATGTAAATACTCTTTGGAGATGTGCTCCAAGGGATACTCTTCCTTCTGAATATAATATAAATGGTGTCCCTGGAATTGCACAAGGAGGCAGCCCTAGGAAGAAGAGAGGAAAGGGTCTTTGACCTTTTTTCTTTAAGTTCAAGGCTATTGGGCCACAGATGGATTGGGTGGTGCTCACTGAGATCTGTTGGCAGGAAAGAAGATGAAGGGCCCCAGAGAGGGATTTGCCATAAGAAAGTACTCTCTTTGGAGGGCTGGGCCCAACAGAGGTTTCTGAGTGACGATGCCATTGAGATACAGGGACAGAACATGCTGAATGTGTACTAAGTGAGCTGAGAAGCTGGACCTCGAGGGCAAACCTTGGTGCCTCATGCAGCCAGGGCAGGATCTGGACCAGCAATAGTACTGCCTCAGCAGTGGACTATGAAGGAGCAACAAGGACCCAGTATGGCAGAAAGAGAACTAAGAAGCCTTTGGATTGATCAGCTCCCCAGTTTTCTTTCAACCTGGCTGTTGGAAGTGGGTAATGACCTTTTGGATTGAGAAAATGTTTTGAATTCTTGAATAATTCAAGGGAGAGTGATATTGGACTTTCTGCTAATGAAGACATAGAGGTAGAACAGTTAACTGAAGAAATTAAGGAGATGTGATTAGATTTGGATTTTCAGATGGTAAAATATCTTCCTTTTCATCATCATCAGCTAGCTTTAGACACTCAGAGCGTCTGCCACCTATGTGGCACATAATGGGCAATGCATGAGACCAAGGGACCTCCGGAAGTCTATTTTCTCAATAAAATTGAGAATTCAGGTCTTTCTAGATTGAATCTGGAGTGAAACCAGAGTCCCAGTGTGAAACAGACTCCCAGGCCAACTCGAGAATGGACCTGAATCCCCACAGGGACACTGTAATCAAAATACCTTTTTGGACCACCTCCAGTAGAGGTCAGAGACACCGAGGTGAATCTGGAACTCTCCCCCTCTTTGTGTTTCACCTGCTGCTTTTTCTCAAGCATCCAAGAAGTTGAGGTTGGTGTCTCATTGGCATTTCAGGTGAATTCACTGCTCTGTGCGGTGCGTGCTCATCACATATTAATGATTGGCCAGGTAGCTGGCTGAGTGCAAAGGTTTGATGTTGAAAGAACTGGAGTAGTTCATTATCAGCTGATTCCAGACATGAGATCAGAGTAACAATTCAAGGAAATAAGTTCCTTATGATTTTATGTGCATGACTTTTCCGATTAAAAACCTAAATCTATCATTTCAGAAGAAACATTCCACTTATAATTTTATAACCAGATAAAAGTGTCCCCTAGCTTCACATTCTCTTCTGGCCCCAGTGTGGTAGTCAAGATCTTAGGCTTTGGGTCAGTCAGTGCTAGGTTTGAATCCTGTTTTTGCAACCTATTAGCTGGGTGATCTTCAGCAACTCAACATCTAAAGTATGTTTCTGGTGTATAAAAGGGGATTATAATTACACACAGTTCATAAAATGAAATGAGAAATTATATGTCAGGCACTGTGCTGAATAAATTAATAAGTGCTGAATAAATGTCACTATTAGTATTTCCTTTATCACCAAATTCCTCTCTGCTTCCTTTTTCTCCTTTCTTCGCGTTCACACATGAACCCACCGGAATCCGCTGCCCATGCTCCACACACCCTGGATGTTGTGTTAAAGATCTTCAATGGTCTCACTGCCAAGCCAATGAATACTTCTCACTGTTGCCTCTGCTTTCTCTGGAGGATTTGACATCACCAGACGCTCTCTTCTTTTTGGAATTTTCTCCCCTCTTGGTTTCCATGGCAATCCATTCTCCTGATTGTTCTGATGCATCTCAACATCTCCCAACCTTCTTAGCTGGCTTCTTCCTGTGCTGATCCGCCCTTATACGTTACCATTTGTAGATTTAATCCTTTACCTGTTTCCTTTTCACCTCGCACACTAGTCCCTTGACTTCAACTGTGATCAATAACCTAAATACCCTTACTTACATTTATATTCACACTTCTATCTATGTGAATTGTTGACATTTTACCTGATGCCTGGATTTCCCTTGGGAACCTCAACCTAGTGTATATAAAGTAGAATGTGTCCTCTGCCACCCAAAACCAGCTCCTTTTCCTGTAGTTCTTCTCCTGTTAGCAGTATTATGATTCCCCAGTCATTCAAGCAAGCTGATTTTGTCTGTGACTTCTCCTCTTCTCTCACCCCACCCCACCCCAGTATCCAACCATCCTATCATTCTACTCCTACACAGCTCTCAACTCTACCCTTTTTTTAAAAAGATTTTATTTATTTATTTGAGAGAGAATGAGATAGAGAGAGAGCATGAGAGGGGGGAGGGTCAGAGGGAGAAGCAGACTCCCTGCTCAGCAGGGAGCCCGATGTGGGACTTGATCCCGGGACTCCAGGATCATGACCTGAGCCGAAGGCAGTCGCTTAACCAACTGAGCCACCCAGGTGCCCCTCTACTCTTTCTTCTCCATCCTCACTGCCACAACTTTGATTCAGGCCATCGTTACCTCTTGCCCAAATAGTGCAGTAACATTCTAAATTTTAGCTGCCATTTTGTTTCTAAAATACAAATATCATCATGTCACTTACTTGCTAAAATCCTTTACAGACTTCACCCTCAAAACTGGACAGACCAGAGTCAGGCTGCTAGACAAAAACAGTAAGAGTAATTTTCTTTTTCAAAATGAGAGCAGATTCAAGGTCATCTCTATGGCAACCTTGTACTCACTTGTATTCTAATAGGCTTTCTTAAGTAGAAAAGAAAGAAATGGAGCTAGAACCAGCACCTTGGAATTCATGTCAGCCTGGGACTGCCCACGGGAACTGTTCACGTGAACAACATTCACCACGTGTGTTGGGGAATAAAGGTTGAGAACTGCTGGCCTGTGTTCCAATGATCACCAATTTCCAAGATTTCTTCCTCTGCTTTGCTAGTTCATATGCTTGCTGAGTTCAGTGCTCAGGGATGACAGGGGCCTGCTGGTGACTCATGATAAATAAATAGCACACGAGACTAAAAACAGACACCAGAATGATAATTTAATAATCTTCAATGAGCAACGAAACTGTCAAATAGATTAAAATATCAGTGTTATATTGAGGGATGCTTTTGCTCCTTGTTATTAAGCTGCACAGCAAGCCTAATTATAATCATAATGATTGCTTTGTGAGCCTAAGAAATTCTGTTACATATTTCTCACGGTAAGAATGAGGCTGCTGGTGGAACTGGAAATTAGGAATCTCCTGTATCTATTGCCACTGTAGGAAGAGCCTTGACATTAGACCTGGAAATAATTCAAAGTTTATCTCCAGCAAGGGCATTTCACCCCCTGGGGCAATATTGAGATGGGAAACAATCACCTTTGCTGCTTAGACTGTTGATCTGTGGTTTACAACTGAACGATCTCTCTCAGAGTTGTAACTTTTTTCTGTCAATCAAGTTACAGTCCAATTTGGGAACTTTCCTATCTCTAGGTGATTCTTCATTTCTGCTCTTATTCATTGACGTTAGGGTTTCAGTATCATGTGGGTGGTTTATTTTACAGGTTTCCAATTTCTTGGACTTACTATAGACCTTAAGTTCCAACAACAACCAGTACTGACAACCAGAATGGAGGAGTTGATCTTTCGCGGAGGTGACCGAGGGTGTCACAGAAGTGACAAATGAGTTGATTCATAAAGGATGGGTAGGGGTTTTCCAAGTGAAGTGACCCACATTTACAAAAAGACAAGAGGCTTACAAAAGCATGATATGTTCTGGGAATGCTCAGAAATTTGGTATGGTTGTTTTGATAGAGTAGGAAGTGATAAGAGAGGAAATAGGTCACAGGGTCAGTATCAGATTGGAGAGCCTCGTGTACCATGATAAGTCATGGGTATTCAACACGGCCATTATGGACCCCAATGAAAAGTCTAATGCCCATCCAACCCCAATATAAGAAAAAGCATTCCTTTCTGTTCTCTTTTACATAGTGAGCAGGGTAAGTGAGCGTGTTCATGCTTAGACAAGGTTTTTGGGAGGAAGGTTTTTGATCTTCTACAGCAGAAGCAAGCTTACCACAGAACGAGCACTGGGCATATGGCCTGGCCATAGGAGGAACTCAACAAATCCTAATTGAATGAACCGTTGGATAAATGGATGGACAGATGAATGAATGGGTGGAGAGATGGCAGATGCCTTTTTAATGGAGATAAGTAGTTTCCAAAGCTGTAGAGTTGCTAGTGGGTACTTCAATAAATATATACATCAAAGGCAGCTGTGATTTGAGGCCAAACAAGTCACAATCAGGAATGGGGATGGAGGTGGCAGCAGCCTCCAGTCCCTTGTTACCTCAGTGCTGCCTTGACTGTTTCCTCTTGGGCTCCTGGCCCATGATGCTCGGCAGTGCCCCCCCTCCACCACGCCTCAGAGAACCCACATTCACATTGCCCTGAATTGACCACACTACCTAATTTCATCTCATTTTGACCTCTGATTTCCAGACTTGCTCCTTTCTTAAAAAAGGCTTCTATCCTTTCTCTCTTGGCCAGGAATGGTCCTTTATTACAAAAATCTATATTACGAATCCTAAACTGTGTATAACTGCAAAGGTCATGGCCATTTTGGTAGAGAATTGCCGCAAAACGTTCACAATAATAAACATAAAGTGTCCTACTTCTCTAGCCCTTTTTTATTTGAGAGGATGTCAGTCTCTTTGTGTGAAAGGAATCAAGCCCCAGAGAAAAACCAGTTATTATTATTTTTTTTTTACAAAGGACAGAAAGTAAACAAATCGTTTTATTAAGCCACCGATAGAGCAATGCACTCTTTGTCTTCCAAGCTATTTTGCTGGAGTGTGTAGTGAGCATTCCAGGTATATGTTTACACTAAATTCCAGTTCAACATGAATTCAAACAAAAAGAAAGATCAAATATTTGGAATGTCTTCTGCAGATTACTTTTGTGATTAGTAGACAAAGGTGACCGTCAGCAAGCTTAATAGAAAGGAAGTCTTTCTGAAGCAACTTTGGGGAATGTTGCAGAATCAGTCCACACTCAATTCTACTAAACCCCTCAGGCATTTACTGAATACCTGCTGCATACAAGATGTCATCCTAGGCATTGGTGGGGTGGAGTACAAAGAGAAATACGGGCAGGATTAAAGCACTCTATGGCTAACATTCTATTGGAGGAGAAACTACAAGGCAGGCAGTGATAAGTTATGCGTTAGCTCTTTCTTAGCATCAAGTGAGAGAAAAATCCCATTCAAATGGACTTAAACAAACAAACAAAAATAATTAGTTCATGTAATGAAAAGGCAAGAAGTGTTGGGCTTAAATAAGGCTTGATCTAAGTACTCATTGGGACCCCAACTCTCTCCACCTTTTGGATCTGTTCTCCCAAGTGTAGGCTTCACTTGCAGAGTTTATGTGAAGGAAAGATTGCTTCCCACAGCTCCAGGTCTGTCTTCACCCAGATAGAAGTCTAACAGAAAATAGGACTTCTCTTCCAAAACAGGGTGATGTAAGTTTCAGATGTGAATTGCAGTGGCTTGGATTTGTTTGCAAGCTTCTCCCTAAACTTTTCACAATGGCCACAGGGATGCCATGTTCTAATTGTTGAAGACTGTGTGAATTGCCCAGCCCTGGGGACAAGGCTGGAGTCAGCACCTGCCAAAGCAAGTGGACCAAGGTTGAGAGAATGGATGAATCCTCAAAGGAAAAAAATCAGAGTTTTATTACCAGAAAAAGGAGAAATTATTAAAAAAAAATACAACAGAGGAATAAACATTGTATGATGGGAGGATGGGGTACAGATATATTCTGACTTTAAGGGTCTACGAAGTAGGACCAAGAAGAGAAAGAGAGTTCACATCTCTTCCTATTCTGAGAATCTGTGATTATGGGGATTGCCCTAAAACACACAGCTATTATAAATGTTGGCAGTGTGATCGAGTGCCTGAGTTCTTTCTGACTCTGATGTCAAACAGGTTGGGGTGTGAGACCCAGATCTGCCCCTCACATGACGTTGGGTTTTAAAGCCTGTTTACATGTATAATATAGGGTAATAACAGTCCTTACCTCATAAGACTTTACAAGGATTAAATGTGATGTTTATTACAACATGCACATGTTGAGACGAGATCCCCAAATCTTGAGAGAGTATATATCTTTACCACATCATCTTCCACTTCCTTTTCAGCCCACTGATGTTAGGGTTCCTCCTCACCATACCAATTAAACTTCTCTTACCAAGGCTATGAATGACCTCTTAATGGCTAAAGCCAGTGGATAATTCTCAGCCTTTATTTGATTTGCCTTCTGTATAATACTAATCCTCTTGATCACTGCTCTCTCCTTCTTGAAAATCTTTGATCAATTTTCTTCCATTACTTTTCTGTCTTTTTTTCAATAAAGATTTTAATTATTTTTTTGAGAGAGAGAGAGCAAGAGAGAGAGTACCACTGGGAGAAGAGGCAGAGGGAGAGGAAGAAGCAGACTTCCCACTGACCAGGTAGCCCGATGTGGAACTCGATCCCAGGACCCTGGGATCATGACCTGAGCTGAAGGCAGACACTTAACTGACTGAGCCACCCAGGTGCCCTCCTTATTTTTCTTTTTAAATTTTCTTCCCATCTCTATCATCTTTCCTCCTTGGTATTCTTCTCTGGATCCTCTTCCTCTGCCCACACCTTAGATTCTGGGTTTTCTGGGGGTTTCTTTGTTCTTACAGTAGGTAGAGATTATGATCATGATTGACCAGTGTCTTCTGCATAGCCTTTCTATGTTAGGGGAAATTCCCATATTTCAGTTGCAAATTTTCCAATGTAGTAGTCTGTCTCCTTTGCAATAAGGCTGCAGACACACAATCTTCCTACATCAATCAGTTCAAACTATGTGAGACTTCACGAGTCTCCTTCATTATTACTCTCCAGTTTCCCCATCTACTCAAGCTCTAAGCAACTATGAATCTACCTTCTATCTCTACAGATGTGCCTATTTCGTATATTTCATATAAATGGAATCACACAATATGTGAACTTATTTCACTGAGCATGTTTTCAAGGTTCACCTGTGTCATAGCCTATATCATACTTGATTCCTTTGTATAACCAAGGAATATTCCATTGTATATATGTATCATATTTTGTTTATCCATATATCAGTAGGCGGACATTTGGGTTATGGCAATTTCTATTATTACTACTTCTGTTTTGTTTTAGAGATAAGGAAACTAAATCTCAGGGAAGTAACCTGTCTGCTAGAAAGGGACAGAACTGAGATGCACACAAATCCAGGTGTATCTGATGCTTTAATTCCTACTCTTAACCACAACACCCCTGCCTCTGACCATGCTATACAGATTTGTAGAGGCCACATAAAAGTAGATGAAGCAGGCCCCTACAATTCTCATTGGAAATCTTCTTCAGAACATGACTGAAATTTCATCCTGAAAAGCAAGTAGATACAACTATCCAAGAAACTTCTGAAAAATAAGCGATTTTTTAAAACAGGAAAAGAGACTGTAGCTCTAACAGATTCTAAAACAATATAAATCTACAATAATTAAATATTAATAGACAGCACTTCCATAGCACTTACTATAAGCCTCTAAGAACAGTTCTAAGTGCTTTACATATATTACCTAATTTTTAATTTTATTTTGTTTTTGCTAAGTAGGCTTCCATGCCCAGCGTGGAGCCCAACATGGAGCTTGAACTCACGACCCTGAGATCAAGACCTGAGCTGAAATCAGGAGTCAGACGCTTAACTGACTGAGCCACCCAGGCGCCCCAGTATATTACCAAATTTAATCATCATAGCAACTGTGTGAGTTGCATGTACATTAGTGTCCCCATTTTGCACATGAGAAAATTGAGGTGCTGTGAGTTTAAGTAACTTGACCCACACTGCAGAGCTGGTGGGTGGTAGAGATGGTATTTGAGTTCAGGAAGTCTCACTCTAGATTTTTCGGTCTTAATCACTACCCTCCTGAGCCAAACAAACAAACATAATCAAAGCAAACAAAGAAAAGAATGGTTATCCAATATCTGGGAGGAAGGCTATTTAAGTGTCAAAGTCACGAAAGATAACGTGAAGTTAAAAAGCAATACATTGAAGTACAAAAAATGTTATTCTGAATCCTAAACAAACCAAAATGAAATGGAAAACAACAAATGAAAAGATGGTATTTATAGTATATATGTAAGATAAGAATTAATGCACATGAAAATTAACAAGAAAACTATTCAAGGACCAAATGAAGATGGGGGAAAAGGATATAAATAGATGATGATGTCCAAGAAGAAACACTTACTTGAGAAAAAATACTTAACCTCATAAATAATGGAAGAAATGCAAGTTACACCTCCGATGATTTTTTTTTCCTATCAAGTAAGAAAACTATACAATATCAAAGGAGACTATCTAGTTTTGGTTAGGGTGAAATATACTGGCGTTCTCTAACATGCTGACACAAGCATAAGCTGGTAGAAACTTTCTATCAAATCGTCCTGTGATATAAGCCAAGAACTTAAATATTCCTATCATTTGATCTCTCCTGGGAATCCAGCCTAAAGAAAGAATTAAACATATAGAAAAGACCTTATGCTCAATGGCATTCATGACAATTCAGATGAAAAGTACTGGAACCCATGTAAATACCTAACAATCAGGAAACAGTGAAACAAATTAATCAATGATACATATTATGCTACCATGGAAATTTTATTTATCCAAGAATGTAAAAAATCAGGGAAATATTCCTATTCTATTTTTAAATTAAAAAAAGCCAGAATACAAATTTATACTTATTGCAAAACGTATATAATCACAACTATTGAAGAAGTAACCTAGTAAAAGACTTAAAGCAAGACCTATCAAATGTGCTAAATCGTTAAGGAATTTTTTTCTTTCCATTTTTTGTTTTTTTGCCAGATTTTCTAATAATGAGCACTGATTCACTTTATAATGGGAAGAAATAAAAATAAACCTTGCTTTTAAAAAACAGCTAATGGGTTGTGTTATGTGTGGAGCTGAGTGCTCCCAATTACGCGGGGCCTCTCGCCTCTCGCCGACACAGCTATCTGACCCAGGGGAATGGTGTGCACCGATCTCTTTGAAGCACCAGCTCTGGAGATAATCCCGCATTGACCTGCAGGCTTGCTGATTTGCTAGCAAGGCCAGATAAGGAATTTTAAACACAGAAGGAAACTACAGAGCCACTGGCTGGTCTGCATCAGGAGAGCCCAATCAGTGCTTTTTTGTTGTTGTTGTTCCCTCTGGTCAGCGGCCCTGAAAGAAGGCGAGATTACATTGGAGCTTTTGCTCTCTGTCCAGGACGCCAGGCTCCACCACTTCAAGAGCTGAGGTGCGCAGCTCTGGCAGTTGAGGAACGCCTGGCTGGAGAGATGGAGGAAAATGACACCCTGTGGCGAAGGACACAGATACAATCTCCAAACAAAGATACTTGTTCAGCTTAACAGTTTCCTCAGTCTGAGGAGCAAATAGAAACCTCCAGGAAGAGGGAATCACAGGTGGGTAGGAGTCCAGGGGAAGGCCGAGGAGCTCGATGAATTCTTCATCCTGTTCTTCATTCTTTGCTTTGCTGGTTATTAACTGAGCATGGAGGATAAGCCGGATGTGGCCCCTCATCGGTTTTGCTTCTAGACTCATACGAGAGACAAAGAGGCAGACAATTAGGTCCAGTGCACAGAAGGCTATGGCTGTGATATCAGGGGGCATTGTCAACTAATGGAGGAAGGCTTTCTGGAGAAAGGCGACTCCAAAGTCAGTCCTCAGAAGTGGAGTTAGCTTGATGAGGGTGAAGGGGGTGGGGGAGAAGAAGGGTCTTCCAGGCTAAAGAAATGGCTAATTCCTGCAAGCAAGAGAGGTGGAGAGCATTTGAGGAAGCCTAAGATTTCTGGAATGGAAGATGGGAAGAAGGGACATGGTATCTCCCGGTTCCCCTTAGATTGAGTTGTGGAGAAAAGGAGAGGAAAAAAGAAGAAACACGGATTTGTGAAAGCCCTCCTTTTCGTCATCTCAAAGCTTTGCCCTTTTCCTTTGTCCCAGAGTGTGCTGTTCTTGGCTCTTGTACTCCTTATGCTCTTGTTTCCAGGCAGAGGAGATGAAGGGACAGAGGCAGCCCAAGTTTGAAGCCCGAGCTTGACATGGATGCTGTGGCCACAAACAGATGACATTGGCCAGCCAGGCCAAAGGTGACTCCTGCTGCCCTTAAATACGACAACTGCAATCACTTTCAGTTCCAAGGGGCCAAGGGTGAGGGCAGGGATGTCGTTCTGTCATTCTGTCTACGTTGACTGCACAGTGGGTATCCACTGATGTAATTAACAGCCTCACCGGGGACATAATATATGCAACCATGAATGGCATATATTTACTTGGTGTGAGACATTATGGAGTAGGGGGTACGACAAACAAATGTATTGAGCCCTCATTACGTGATAGGCACTATGTCAAGTGCTGGGGAGAAAAGATGAGAAAAACCTATCTAAAGTAGATCAGGGTCTATCAGCTTGTGTATACGCATAGTTGAAAGAGAATCAGATGGGAAATGAGTATTAAAATACAATTTAAGGGGCGCCTGGGTGGCTCGGTCGGTTAAGCATCTGCCTTCGGCTCAGGTCATGATCCCAGGGTCCTGGGATCGAGTCCCTCATCAGGCCCCTGGCTCAGTGGAGGGAGGGTGGGCGGCTGCTTCTCCCTCTCCTCTGCCTGCCACTCCCCCTGCTTGTGATTGCTCTCTGTCAAATAAATAAAATCTTTGAAAAAAAATACAATTTAAAAATAAATGCTTAATTATCTTGCGAACCTATTAAGATAGATCCATTGGCCCTCTGCCCTTTTGTACAACTCATTTAAGAACTGAATTGAATAACAGGTGAGTATCTCACAGCTCCTTCACAGATGGGAAAACTCACAAAAATAGGATATGATCAGAAAACCATGAATTCAGAGAGCCCTTTGAACTTGGACCGTACTCATTCAACTTGAGCCCTTGGGCAGTTTACTTCCCTTTCTGGTCTTCAACCTCCTCATCTAAAACAAGTAACAGTGGCTGTGTCTGGAAGATAATGTTAGTGGCCTACCCAATGACAGTGTCCTCTTCTTGTTGTTCTTGAGGCTCTCCCAGTTTTGTTTTCAGAAGAGAGGTGCCTAACCTAGGTGATGGCTCATGAGTGGCTTATGGCAGAAATTGGTAAACATTTCTGCAGAAGGGCAGATAGTAAATAATTAGACTTGGCAGACCCTTGACTCTGCCACAACTCTGCCGCTGTTGCATGAAAACAGCCAGAGACGGTACATAAATGAATGCGTGTGGCTGTGTTGAGACCACACTTTATTTACAAAAACAGGCCGTGGTCCAGATTTGGTTGTTGTTTGCCCATCTGTAGTCTAAGGGCACCTGACAGTTCTATTCTGATTTTCTCCAGCTCCTCTGCAACTAAAGGTATCCATGCGATCCAGTTTTGGCCAATGATACCTATGTAGAAGTCTCATGAGCAGGTTTCTAGGAAAGTTTCTGCTTTCCTGATAAAATGGAGACTAATGTGGCCGGCCCTGTACTTCCCTCTTGATTCTACCTTGAATGTGGAAGTGATATCTGGAGCTGAGGCAGCCATCTTGCAATTAAGAGACGACAAATGTAAGACTGAATGTCAAC
Source organism: Neomonachus schauinslandi (assembly GCF_002201575.2). Classification (NCBI taxonomy): domain Eukaryota; kingdom Metazoa; phylum Chordata; class Mammalia; order Carnivora; family Phocidae; genus Neomonachus; species Neomonachus schauinslandi. The sequence continues at coordinate 66,341,080 of NC_058413.1, read as the reverse complement.
TTGCTAAGGTTAATGATGCAGAAAAAGGAACTAGTTGTCATCACTAGATGTCATCACTGAGAAGCTGAATCGATGCCAGCATCACCTACTGCACTACTTAATTTTTTAAGTCACTGTAGTTAGCTTTTCTGCATTTTGCAGTGAATACTATTTTTAAGTAATTTCAATGTATCACAGGCTTACTGTGAATATGAGATGGGATTAATATATAAATCACATAGTAGATGCTCAAAAAAAATGATGGTTCTCTTCACAGTTCATTTCCCAGAGAATTGATATCATTCCGTCTGGGTTCGGTATTTTTTTTTTTTTTTAAGATTTCATTTATTTATTTGAGAGAGAGACTGAGAGAGAGAGAGCACATGAGAGGGGAGAGGGTCAGAGGGAGAAGCAGACCCCCGCTGAGCAAGGAGTCCGATATGGGACTCGATCCAGGGACTCCAGGATCATGACCTGAGCCGAAGGCAGTCGCTTAACCAACTGAGCCACCCAGGTGCCCCTGGGTTCGGTATTGTTAACAGTTTGCACAAGGCCCTTTTAAGAATAAGTCACCTAGGATGGAATATTTTTTCAGAGCCATCTCTGGTTTCACTCCAATTTTAATTTTCCGAGGCCTCAGAGAGACTAGGAAAGGGAAGGACTAGAAAGAATATCTAGTTTAGCAGGAGCTTGACATGAGAAGATCCCAGTTAATTGTTAAACAAATTGGAGAAACAATCTCCCCTAGGAACTCTTAATGAAAGGGTCCTTCCACATACCCGTCCCCAGCTGCATGCCTGCCTGCCTGCCTGCCCCTGACTTCAGATGTGAAGCTGGGAAGCGTGTAGTGTGCCTGGAGTCATGCATGGCTCACAGGAGACCCTCCATGATGCTATTCGAAGTTCCCTTCCTCTCTTTGCCAGGCCTGGCACCCTCGCAGTCTTAGTTTATTAAAGTATCAGGCTCAGTATGCAAGGGAGCCCCATGAAGATACCTGAGCCTGAAGGAGGAGGACAGGTTAGAGAATGATTAGTCCAAGGACTGGGAGCAAGAAGAAACAGGGGTTTAGGGGCACCTGGGTGGCTCAGTCATCAAGCATCTGCCTTTGGCTCAGGTCATGATCCCAGAGTCCTGGGATCAAGCCCCTCATCGGGCTCCCTGCTCAGCGGGAAGCCTGCTTCTCCCTCTCCCACTCTCCCTGCTTGTGTTCCCTCTCTCACTGTGTCTCTCTCTGTCAAATAAATAAATAAAATCTTAAAAAAAAAAAAAAAAGAAACGGGTTTAGAAATGTTAAGGGTCAAGCAGTTCTGAGAATCAAGTGTCTGGGATCTCTTTCTCTTAAAATAGTGCTCTGTGTGTATGTGCGTGTGTGTGTGTGTGTGAGCATGTGTGCACCTCAGCTGAAAGTACCCATGCAGACACGCAGTATCCCAGCAATGTTTGTGAAAGTACGGGTCAATGGGCGGGTGGATGGATGGATGACTCCTTAGAGGCAGGACTGGCTATGTGAGTGATGCGCAGCAGTGGTCTGGCCTGGCCTTTCTGAGAACTTTTCAAATTCTTGGTCTCAGCTACTCAATTCTTCTGTTATAGAGTGGAAGCAGCCACAGACAATATGTAAAGGAACTCCTAGAGATGTGTCCCCATAAAACATTACTTACAGAATCAGGTGATGGTCTGGATTTGGCCCACGGGTCACAGTTTGCCTGCCCCTGCTCTCTACTTTGTATCTGGGACAGCGCCTCCTGGGACTACAGCAGCCGTATTGCTACCCACCTGAGGAGGGAGACGGTGGGCGCCAGTTAAAGGAACCTGGTCCATTGGCAGAAACCGCTAACCCCGATACACCTGGAACCCATCCTCACTCTGTTTCTTATCTTGTGAGATAGGTGATTTCCTTTTTATTCTGTCCACTTGAGTGGGTTTTCTCTGGTGGCCAAGAGCATCCTAGCTACCAGACTTCCCTAGAGGAAATGCTCCCTCATGTCTGTTTCCCTCACTAGCTTATGGTGGAATAGGAAATGTACTGAGGGCTGAAAGCAGTAGGACAAAGAAGGAAAAAAGAAATGCCTCCTTACTGAAGACTTGTCTAAACAAAAATCCACTTTAATTTAGGAGATTTTTAAAACCTTTAGGAATTGCTACACTGCCAAACACCCTGAACTATCACTTCTCTGTTACAGTAGTGTCCAGAGAGCTTTGGAGATGATTGGGATATGGCTCCTGCCCTTGTTTCGTGGGCAAACTTCACTGAGTTGTTCATTTATAGTGTCCTTCATCTGTCTCTTTGTTTCTTATGTATGGATTTTACCTCTACCAATTTAGAGAGATGCTCTTTCATGGTAGGGAACTTTTTGTAGCTCTGACAAAATTGGGCACCTAACAGTATGCAACATATGCATTAACTGAATTTTTGAAGGGGTATTTTCATGAACATATTACAGAAATAAGAACCATTGGTAGTCATTTTAAGCTTTTAAGCAGCCCCAATCTGATTTAAGCTACCTATTGCAAAAAAAAAAAAATTGTATTGAGTCTATCTGGGAAATGTTTTTAAATTCAGCTAATTTTGAACTCTTGGTTCATTCTTTCCCTCGGGGGGAATATTTTCCCTGCAATGGAACTTGTATAGTATGAACTTGTCCTGCAGGAACAGTCTTTTAGCACATGGTTGTTCCTATTAGCCTATCACAATAGGCATGGGTTTACCCCTCTTTTCCTGAAATTGACAAGACATTTATTGTTATGTATGAATATCAAAAATTGGCCAGTAACTTTGGGGCAGTTTTCAAACACAGTTGAGTAAAATACAGAAGACTAATAGGTAAGGAGAAATTAGATTATTACGGGAAACAAGAAAAAAGAAGAGAAAAGAACAGTCTAGTTTAAATGTGCCTTCCTTACAGCCTCTATGCAATGAAATGTGGTAATTTGATCCCCATTGATTTTTTGCACTAGTAAATAGCCCCAAATTGCCTTTTGTATGAATTATGTTATAAGAAATGTGTAATTTTATCAGAGAGAGTGCTTGAAGGTGGTCTTAAAAAAAAAAACCATAGGGATCTTTTTAAAATTGAGATGCCTATAGAGTGTAAGCGCCTTTTAAAAAAAATTACATATTTATTTTCCTGACTGTGCAAATAATATGCACATACTGTTGAAAGTCCAAAGAAAAAACTAAAAATTATGCATATGCTCAAAATCCAAAGATAACCACCATCTTCCTCTCTCTCTCTCTCACACACACACGCACACACACACACACACACAGAAAAAGATCAATCTATTTTAAGGTCTATGGTTAAGATCACATCATTCATCATAAACTTTCTCCTAAACCATTAAGAATTTTTCATTAAGATTTGTAGATGATCTTTCATTTTATTTTTCAGTACATTATATCCTCCCCCTCCATTTTAGTTTAGAAGATATTCGTGACATTTAAAAAGAACTTTTAGATAAAAATTATTCACAATCTTATTAGTTTAGTACAACTACTCTTTTTTCCTACATTTTCCCTTTCAGAGCTGAAGCTATTTTGTATTCTATTACATAGTAAATATCTCCGAATTTGATCATGGAACCCCTTCTTCAGAGAATATTTTATGGTAGTGGTTCTCAAAGTGCGTGCCCTCGACCAACAGCAGTGTCATTTGGGAATGCTGTTGGAAACGCAAATTGTCAGGCTCCACTCCGGACCTACTGAATCAGAAACTGGGAGGGGGGTGGGCGTGGGGGGTGGGGAGGGAAGGGGCAATCTGTATTTTTTTACAAGCTATCCAGGCAATTCTGATGCTCACTAGAGTCTGAGAACCACTGTCCTATGGGATCAACAATCTGCATGCAGAACACCCTTTGGGAAACAATTTGCAAAATTGCATTTCTGACAAGTCTCTATATTTCCTGGAAGGAAGATAAAAATTGCTGGTTGCCCCCGTTCCCTCAAGGGTAGAATAAGGATATTCACTGCCTCCCGGGATAAGGATTGAGCAGGATAATTAGTAAAAGTGTTTTGTAAACTAGGTGGTAAAGTGATATATAGATATTAGTTATCGTTATGGTGACCTTGAATTTCAGCTGAAGGATTTATATCACTAAGCTCTGGGGAAAGCCAAGTGGAATGTGGACACAGAGGGTCCTTAACTTTCACATATTCAAGTTTTCTACAAGTCGATTTTCACACATTATCTATGCCACCCCTAAAATGCCTTTCCCACACCGAATCGGGAATTTCCTACACTTGCAATTTAATGAGCAATTTGAGGTATCCCATGGCTGCACCACCTGCCAACCCACAGCTCTGCTTTGGCAGGGTCACATCTTTTCCTATTTCACAGTTTTTGTGCATATTTTATTGCACTCAGCCATTATGATTTACAAAGAAAACAGGAGGAAAACAGTAAGCAACACAGTACTCGCCCATGTTTAGTTTTTCTTCCATTTCTCTGGCAGTCTTAGGCTATGATTGTTTGGGTTTTTTGTTTGATGCATGGGATAACATCTCAAATATCTCCTACTGACACAAATTTGTATTTCTTTCAAGTTCTCCTCTGCTCCCGGAGTTATTTCTGCTTCCTCTGGTCGTTTGTTCTTCTTGTTCCTTTTTAGTCTTGACATCTGGTGATCCCCAGATGCCTGGGAATCCCTAGTTGTCTATTCATATTTTTATGATTTGGGGTACTGGCATGGGCTCCCTCTACAGCTGCTGGCCCTTGCTTCCCCCCATGGGTTCTCCCCGAAAAGGCAGGGTGGCTGTGATCTTCACTTAAGTGGGTAAGACCTTGACCAAGAGACTCCACTCCAGGGACTTGGACATGGAGAAGACAGGCTGAAGACACCTTACCCTCTCGGCTCTCACCTCTTGCTCTCGTTGCCTGGCACTGTTGGACTTCAATGAATTTTTCACCTCAGCAAAGATGACTTAGATATTTTATTCCTTCTGAGTCCATTTTGGAATTTTTTATTTATCTCTCTTAGCCCTCTATCCCTCCCCCCACCCCCCACATCACTATCCCTCTCCACACTATTTGAAGGGATATTCTCTTAGGGGTTTTATCTCAGGGTTTAAGGCTGCTGCTGCTACTGGCCATGGTGGTGCTGATGGTGGGGTCAAAGACATGACTGGCTTTGCTACTCTGAAGACTGGTCTGTAATTAATTATATTGTCATTAATGATCCCGATAATTAAGTATCTCAGAACCCCCTACTGCTCTTGACTTGTAGTCATCCTAACTCTGAGCTGGGAGTTTCTTTTAGCCTTTTTCTTTCTGCTCTGATCTATTTTTTATAGATTTCTCTAGAACGGTAGTTCTCCATTTACGGTGCCTGAGCCGACAGCATCAGCAAAACCTGGGAACTTGTTAGAAATGCAAATTGTTTATCCATAAGACCGCTGATGAGCATTTGGTGGTTTCTAGATTTTTGACTATTACAAATAAAGCTACTGTGAATATTGTTGTACAGATGCTTCTGTGGACATATTTTTTCATTTCTATTGGGTAAATACCTAGAAGTAGAAGGGTAGGACAAATCCAATCTGACGCAATCCAAGAATTCTTCATAGATATGATCCACTAATGGTACAGTGTTATGGATTTATTCTTTTTATGGTTGCCAGATAAAATGCAGTAAGTCCAAAATACTTCATTTACGGCATATTTCTACTAAAAAATTATTCTTTGTTTACCTGAAATCCATATTTAACTGGGTGTCCTGTATTTTTCAATTTTTTTTTTTTGCTAAATACGCCCACCCTAATTCCTTTTTATTATCATGTAAGGTATTTTAAGACCTTTGGAAGGTAGAAGGAACAAGATTTACTTGTATGATCATTCCACCATCTTAATCCAAGATAGAAACTTGGCAGAAAACTGGTAGCTTCATAATCCATTTATTAGTCTGTTCATTCCAATGCAAAATATGCTGCCCAAACCAGTGAAAATTTACCATCAGAAAGTCCTCCTTCCTAACATGAAATCAATATCTTATGTCTGCAAAATGTCATTTCAAGTAGGCTAGGAGCAGAATTTGAAGTAAAAAATTACATTAGATAAGAAATTCTATGGCCTGTCACAATTCCAGACTTCAAGCTCTATTACAAAGCTGTCATCATTAAGACAGTATGGTACTGGCACAAAAACAGACACATAGATCAGTGGAACAGAATAGAGAGCCCAGAAATGGACCCTCAACTCTATGGTCAACTCATCTTTGACAAAGCAGGAAAGAATGTCCAATGGAACAAAGACAGTCTCTTCAACAAATGGTGTTGGGAAAATTGGACAGCCACATGCAGAAGAATGAAACTGGACCAATTCCTTACACCACACACAAAAATAGACTCAAAATGGATGAAAGACCTAAATGTGAGACAGAAATCCATCAAAATCCTTGAGGAGATCACAGGCAGCAACCTCTTCGACCTCAGCTGCAGCAACTTCTTCCTAGAAACATCGCCAAAGGCAAGGGAAGCAAGGGCAAAAATGAACTATTGGGACTTCATCAAGATAAAAAGCTCTTGCACAGGAAAAGAAACAGTCAACAAAACCAAAGACAACCTACAGAATGGGAGAAGATATTTGCAAATGACATATCAGATAAAGGGCTAGTATCCAAAATCTATAAAGAACTTCTTAAACTCAACACCCAAAGAACAAATGATCCAATCAAGAAATGGGCAGAAGACATGAAAAGACATTTTTCCAAAGAAGACACCAACAGACACATGAAAAAGTGTTCAACATCGCTCGGCATCAGGGAAATACAAATCAAAACCACAATGAGATACAACCCCACATCAGTCAGAATGGCTAAAATTAACAAGTCCGGAAACGACAGATGTTGGTGAGGATGCGGAGAAAGGGGAACCCTCCTACACTGTTGGTGGGAATGCAAGCTGGTGCAACCACTCTGGAAAACAGTATGAAGGTTCTTCAAAAAGTTGAAAATAGAGATACCCTATGACCCAGCAATTGCACTACCGGGTATTTACTCCAAAGATACAAATGTAGTGATCCAAAGGGGTATGTGCAGCCCAATGTTTATAGCAGCAATGTCCACAATAGCTAAACTATGGAAAGAGCTAAGATGTCCATCAACAGATGAATGGATAAAGAAGGTGTGGTATACATATACAATGGAATATTATGCAGCCATCAAAAGGAATGAGATCTTGCCATTTGCAACGATGTGGATGGAACTAGAGGGTACTACGCTAAGCAAAATAAGTCAATCAGAGAAAGACAGGTATCATATGATCTCACTGATATGAGGAATTTGAGAAACAAGACAGAGGACCATAGGGGAAGGGAGGAAAAAATGAAACAAGATGAAACCAGAGAGGTAGAGAAACCATAAGAGACTCTTAATCTCAGGAAACAAACTGAAGGTTGCTGGAGTGGAGGGGGGGTGGGAGGGATGGGGTGGCTGGGTGATGGACACTGGGGTGGGTATGTGCTATGGTGAGCACTGTGAATTGTGTAAGACTGTTGAATCCCAGACCTGTACCTCTGAAACAAATAATACAATATGTTTTAAAAAAAGAAGATAGTAGGAAGGGAAAAATGAAATGGGGGAATCAGAGGGGGAGACGAACCATGAAAGACTGTGGACTCTGAGAAACAAACTGAGGGTTTTGGGGGGGGGTGGGTTAGCCCAGGGATGGATATTAAGGAGGGCACGTATTGCATGCACCACTGGGTGTTATACACAAACAATGAATCATGAACACTACATCAAAAACTAATGATGTAATGTATGGTGACTAACATAACATAATAAAATAAAATTTAAAAAAAGAAATTCTATTGCCTGTATTTAATGTTTAATTTGTATTTTGAACATTTTTAATAATCACATATATTGTATTAACATTCAGGTTTCTATTTTCAATCCAAGATTAAAACATTTATAACATCTACTAGGGACATTATCTTTTTTTTTTTTTTAGCTCTTGAGGATAAAATTCCCCACATAACATGTAAGGCTATTGCTTGATTTTCATATATTAAACTTTTCATGTACATTTTCAGAGACTCATTAAACACAAAAATAGACCTGCCTCCAAAAAAATGTAATGGGCAGAAAAAAAAAACTAATGTAACCATTAGACCCTTGGGCTAGAAAAAGAAATATCTAGGTGTTTTATGAGCTTTCTAGCAAGCTTAACCAATTTTGTTTCCCTACCATTTTCTTTTTGTTTTACCAGATAAAGCATGCTGGTGTCGTTAGTTCTCCCTTAGCAGTTACGGATATTATGAGATGATTATACATCCTGCCTATGAATATTTTGGACTCCAGTTTCTTTGTCCTGTAATTTTTAAAATATGGGCTCCTTCTACCCCATTGCTTTGGTACAATCTCTTGTGGTGAGTTAGAGGAAGGACACCAGCCTGGCTTTGAGGCTTCTGGGAGAACATTAGTCTTGTGTGGCTGTGGTTACCACTAGGTTATTGCTGAGAAATCATGTCAAAGGCCTATGCATTAAATACTGTTAGTGGTTTTAGTCCATTCATTGTTCCCATTTGAATAAAATAAAAACTCTTGTGCAACAGGATTTCTGGGGGTGGTGGGAAAAGCTTTAGGTTCAATAAAGGCCAGGTTGCTCTCTGCATAGACTGGATTTACTTGTTTTACTCAGCCATTATCTAGACAGGCAAGAGAAATTCTGTCTCTAAATGTTCTACATGGTTTTCATATCTGGTAGAAACATTAAGGATAATGGTAATAATAATCAGAATGTACCATATACCAGGTTAAGTACTAGTGTAAAAACTTAGCATGTCTGTCTTGCTTGATAAGAGTCATAATCACAACCAGTATCATTTATAAGTCCCATCTATAAGCCAGGTGCTTCACCTACATTATTCTATCTCCACAACACCTTTCTGAGAGAGGTGCTTAGAGATCGGGGAATAAAGGCACTGACAGTTAAGAAGTATGTCCAAGATTACACAGGCGGTAAATCACAGAACTGGGATTTAAACGCAGACTCTCGGGCCTTTTTCATATAATGCAGTTGAATCGATTTTTATACTTAAAAAAGCACTTGGTCACTTATTACTTTATTTCACTTTGACAAGAAGATAGTAGTATCTCCACGTTAAAAGTAAGGAAAATGAGACACGAAGAGGGTCAATGGCTTGCCCAACTTCACACCTGAACGGCAGAGTTGGTCCAGAGTCCCCATTTCTGGCCATTAATGCGATACCTTTGCTTCTGTTCACCCACCCAAAGACTGGGTGAGTTCACGTTAAGAAAGCACAGTTTTAATCCCTGCACTCCAAACAAACCTTAAGAGGGTCATCATCCTTGAATTCCTTGAAACCATTGTTTTACACCTAGTCTAATCACGGTAAGGAAATAGGCGGTAGTTTAAATATCCAAGAACCCAAAGCGCCTTAGTTTGTGCCAGCAAACATTGATCTTCAAAGATAGAGTTCTCAAGAGTTTTACATTCCAAACCACACTTCCCAATAAAAATGATCCTCCAGAGCAAGTTCCAAAGTAAGCTCCAGGCCTGGATCCCAGGCCATGAGTTCTATGGGAGGGTGTCATCCACAACCCACCAGAAATTTGGCACGTTGTTTAGACAACCCGTCTCCATCAAGCTGCCTTTGATGGCAAAGCCAGATGGGCTTCTCTGGGCACCAGCTGACCTCCTCCTGCTCACCTTCACGGGGCTCTCCTCTTCGGTCGCCCTTTCCCTTCCAGCTCCTAGAGCCCTGCACAAATGCTCCTCTTTGCCAAGAAGATACATTGACTCAAATGATCAGATAACTATGCTGATCATTTTTCTTGGCCAATCAATGCTGTGTCACTTCAGGTCTCTAGAAAATTTCCTCCAACTACTTGACAGCCTTATCCACTTACAGAGTTCTTAAAACCTAGATGCAGGTTGAGCCCAGATTCTAATTTCAAATCTCCGTTGGCTCACACTTGGGATATGTTCTGTCTTCCATCTCCAGCTGGCCCACTGTCATGCCCTTTCCTCTGGAACGAAGACTTCCCCACATTCATCTCCACATTCCTCACACTTACACTAGTGGAATTTATAGCTTGCTAACTCAGCCTTGCCCCAAAGAGCAAGCAAAGGGGAATTTGGTTCAGGGCCCGCCTGCTAGGCAGAAAATAGTCAAAGTTCCAATTTTTGACCTTTTTGCCCAAATTTTCCCTCCTGTGCCCTTCCCCCATTTGAAAGACTTGCCTTCTAGAGGTCTCTGCTTAACTTTTTCAGCACCCAGCACTTGACTTGAACACTGCCTTGTTAAGTTTCAGAAAAAAAAAAAAAGACCTACTTTCTGTAGAAAGTTTATGGAATCAGACCCTTTTCCTGCTCCGAAGTATTCCTCAGCAGTCTAGTAGGAGGTGTTTTTGAAAGATGCGTAGACTCCTGCAGGCCATCTCAGTGTCCTTAGGTTAATCACTGCCCATGAAATGACCTGTGAAATTGGGTAAATTTCTACTCCACCACACTGAATGGTAGCGTGGATGACCCTAAGAGCCCCCCTGACTTCTTAGAGTTCTCAAAAGCAACTTAAACAAAGAGAAGACCTCATCGAGTCAGGGTCCCCTCAGCCATTTCCTGTTTTACAGAAAGCAGACACTTGGACTCATTTACTCATTCATTCAACAAACATTTTTTTTGTGCCCCGGCTCAGAGCCAAGGATGAGTTATGCTGAGGGTACACCAGGGAAACACAAAATAACAATAATCCCTCCCTTCAAAGAGGCCCAGAGCCTCAGGAGGGACTCACGCCTCAAGCCCCATTTCTATTTCGGGTGGCTTGACCCCTCCTGACCTCCTGACAAACTACTGAGGGCTGGGAAAGAATTGCCCCCCCTCTTCTCATTTAATCCCTCATCCCCTTTGGCAGGGGGAGTGAAGTAGAGACTGATTGGGTACAAGCTCCCCTTCCTTCCTCATGTTCATCATTTCTTAACCTCTAGTCATCTCAGTTACCTTGTCCATAAAAGAGTAGGTACTATTTCTTGTCTACTTTGTAGGGGTGTTAAGAGGACTAAGAATCACATAAGTGAAGTGCCTGGCACAGAGCGATTGCTTGAAAAACAATGGCAGCTATTTTCATAAGAAATGGAAAGAGGTACAGTAATTGTCCCATAAGTCATAGCTATTAATATGGTAGTTCTTTGTCCTCAATCCAAAACTCCAAGGGCTGATCCATCAAGGTGAGGCTTAGCGGATGGCGGTGGAGGATTAGTTTTCCCTGGCTCCTTTCTCAGCCTGCATCAGGCAAACCCTGTTTGTACAAGCCTTTCTGTTCTGTCCTCAGGAGCTCAGGGTGTCTCTGCTCCTCAGGAGCTCAGGGTGTCTCGGCTCCTCCGGCAGGCCACGTTCTACCTGCAGAAGCTTCCTGTGCAGCCAGGGGTCAAGCAGTTGGCAAAGTCAAGCCAGCCAGCTGCCGTGAAGTGATACGTCTGAAGGAAATCCTGGGTCAGTCCTGCAAGGGAGTTGTAAACTGCAGCCCGGATTAACCCAGGCTGTTCATCATTGTGTCTCAGCTGCTCATCCTCTCGGCCGGCCGGGCAACTGGGAAAGAACTCTAGGACCACCACTCCCCGGGGCCCAGAACGGCCAGAGGGAACAGTGGGGATTCCTGATCCGGACAAGTTCTCTTTCCCAGAAAAGGGATTAAGCATGCCCTGACAAAATTCACTCTTCCATCATTCTTTCCTGGGGAGTGAAGTGGGTGAGAAAAGAGACCTGAACCACTTATTCCTTCCCCCCTTAAAATTCCCTTCAAACCACTCCATGCATTTTGCATCTGAACAAGCCATCTATGGATCTACTGCCATCAGATGGGTCTGTGTTCTTGGTAAAATGAGGATAATGCCAACCGTAGAGGGTTGCAGTAAGAAGTAAATGAGAGATCACACGTGAAAGCACTTACCCAACTGTGTGGTCTGTGATGAGTACAGAATGCACGCTAGGATTGCCTTTTTCTGAAGAATTGTGTAAGGCAGTATTGCGCAGGGTGAGGAAAACAAGCCCACACGTCTCTCTCAGAGCTCTCTCGCTGTAGAGGTGACCAAAACCTGACTCAAAGTCGATTAGAAGAAAAATAAAAGGAATTCACTGACTCATGGAATTCGTAGGTGTGCCTAGACCTTGAGGCTCAAAGGAGGTTTTCAGGGCTCTTTTTCTCTCTCTCTTAGCTGGCTCTGCTTAGCTCTAATTCTTTTTGCTGTTGGCCTCATTCTCTCCTGCCACAAACAGCCTCTCTCCATGTGGGAAGGAAGACAGCCATGAAAATCATTTTCCAAAAGGAAGAGGCACACGTTCTCTCCCAGTTTCCACGTTTTAAATCTCATGGCACGACTTTGGCCTTTTGTGGGTCACGTGCCCCTTCCTTGGACCAGGAGTCAACAAACTATGACCCACAGGCCAAATCTAGCCTACCTCCTGCTTTTGGACAGTGTGTCCAAAATGCTGTTGTCATTTTTAAATGGGGAAAAAAAGCACAAAAGAAAGATAATATTTTCTAATACCTGTAAATTATATGAAATTCAAATTTTAGTGCCCATAAATTTCAGTTTTACTAGACACACCGCAGCCATTCATTTACATATTGTTTATGTCTATTTTCCTCTACAACAGAAGTGGAGTAGTGGTAACGGAGACCAGATTGGCCCACAAAACCTAAAATATTGCTATCTGCTCTTTACAGAAAAATTGTGCTGACCTTGCCCTAGACCAGTCATGGTAAACAAGAAGACAGGACACTCTGGTTGGATCTGAATCATGCGCCCACACCTAGGAGACAGACAAGGTTAAGATAAGTAGTAATACTTTACACTTGTTGAGCACTTAGAGTGTGAAGCAATGTTATTAGCACTTCATTTGTATTAGTTTACTTAGTCTTTATAATAACTTTTATTATCCCCATGCAATAGACAAAAATACTAAGGCACAGAAAGGTTAAGGAGTCTGTCCAGAATGACATAGCAAATAAGTGGTAGAGCTGAGATTTGAACCAAGCCATTTGGCTCCAGAGGTCACACACTGGCCACTGTTCAGGTCTGTTCCAGCCAAACAATGTGGGATGGGGAGTAGGACAGTTTTGAGGGTAAAGAGGGGTGTGGGGGAAAAGAAACAACAGATAACCATGTTTTTTTGCTTTTTTGTTTTGTTTTGTTTTGATCTAGTGTGAAATGGTGTGAGATCTGCCCTTTGGGGTGGCAGTCATGGTGTTTGCTTACATTTATGGATTACTTACTTTGGGCTAATCCTAAGTACTTTGTGGATGTTGTCTCATTGAGGAAGCCAAAGCTTTGACAGGTTACACAGGTTGCCCAGGGGTGCACAGCATCCTGATGAGAAGACAGGTCTGTCTGATGCAAGGGCCTGGGCACATAGCCATTACACCACACTGCCTCCCATCCCAGAGGATGAAGACAGATCAGCTCTCGAGCGGACATGGTAGAGAGACTGACACATTGTAGGCACTCCATTCAGGTTAGTTTCTTCTCTTCCTCTTTCCTGACTTTTCCTATTCACATAACGGAGAGGTGTATGAGCAAGGAATCCATATGTATCCTTTGGAAGAACACTTTAAGTAAAATAAAAAAAAAATCTCCCTTTAATCAGTCTTGCTGTCAAAAAGGCAGAGCAAAAATAGTAAAGGTTCAGAGAAGGGCAGTGAAAATAATGTGTGGCATGCATGGCAGAAGAGCATGCCATGAAAAGAGGCATTCCAAACCCGGGGATCATTTCATTTGGAAGGGCAAGCTCCCAGAGGCACAGTGTTTACAGTATCACAAGCTGACGACAGGTATAGGAAACGCTAATCAGGACCTGGTATTTACTTTTCCCCCAAAATACAAGAACCAGACTGTTTAACGCATTGTATAATAGCCGTGTCACCTTCCACTTTGGAACACTATCAAAGTGAGCTCTACCCTCCCTTCCTACTGACTGTGGTGCCAAGCCACACCTCCAGCCCCAATCAGTACACAAGACACTGCGCTCTACACGTACTATGCAGCATCGAGGTTTCTAGCTGGAAGGTGTTTTGGGGCCGGGTAGATCAGCCTCCCGTGTTATACACGAAGTGCAAGCCCAGTAAGGTGAAATGGTTTGTCCAAATCTGCAGGGTGAGCTCATGGCATGTCTAGATTTAGCTGGGCCTTGCGACCGGCCAGAGGAACTGGACTGAGGTCCTGGCCAGACCTAGATGACCTTCCTGAGACTCAGTATCCTCATTTCTAACGTGGGTGGAAGATCAAATCGTGAAAGTACCCTAATGCTCAGTTTAGTATATCGCGGCTTACTGCTCAGTTTAGCACTTTTTCCTCTGTCCGTTCTGCTCCTTCGAATAGCCTTACATAGGAAAAAGAGCGCAATGCTGGACTGTTGAAAAAAATTGGAAGATGCAAAACCCCCTCCCCCTCTTGACTTCCCCCCACCAACAATAAAGTCCAAACTTCAAAAGAAACACACTCGCAAATGGTGGCCAGTCTCAGAGGCCTTTCCCGGAGTGGAACCCTGCAGTCAGATACTGGCCAGGGCAATCCTTGAACAACTTGGTTACAATCCAAGCCTGTTTTCAGTGGGGAATAAAGTTCATGTTTTGGAGACAGTATCCTTGACTTTTTTATCCTGTTATTCAAATATTTCCTAATAATCTTCGGCATTTATACACTCAAGAGACCTTGAAGGAAAAGGATGCAGGGCTCCAGTCTTTTTTCCTTCCTTTTGCTAATGAATAGATGTTTTCTTTCTGAATTCACTGGCCCTATCACCCTATTTTTTTTAACACTCAAATAACCCTCCAAGCAAGAGGTCAACTAGCAAATGGGTAAGTTACCAAGTTTTGGTTTGGACTTAATGCTATGAGTGCCTTTTCAACATGAAAAACCTAAGTGGAGAGGAATTGAAATTTGAGCAAATACATACATAACGCATCAATTAGTTGGAATAAGTGTGGGTGTTTCTGGTGCCACCTATTGGTCATACTGTAAGACTGACTATATGCAGTATGATTGGTCCTGCAAATGAATACCAAAGGGAATTTATGCTGTAGCAGTACTGGTTACAAATTTCAGCAGGTCAGCTGAATGTCAAAATAGGGTGACTGTTGCTTGAACATCATCTTTAGTCACAGCTACTTGGAAGTGTAAGACTATTTTACTATGTGGTTTTTGCCTTGGTTTATTCACCAATACATGTTTAGAGAGAAATACATAATGAGGCATAATCTCTGGGAACTCTGAGATTAATTAACCAATACTCAGATTCAAATGATTTTTGTGTCTTGTGATTCAGAACTGGTGTTGGTGCCCTGCCCAGATTCCTTTACCAGCCAGCGCACCAGGCAGTTTCCCCGAGCTGCTGGGAAGTTGGCTAATCCAATGAACAGCTACCCCCTTCTCTGGAGAATTGCCCTTGGCCAGGAGGGAGCCACCTTGACCAGGAGACTACGTGCACACGTACACATTCATGTGGCCTCCACAACCAGTGGCCAATAGCTGACCGTCTCGGAGGCACAAAAGACCAGCCCTCCTAACCTTAAGGCAACACTAACCCTGTGGTGCAATTTGTTGCTCCAGAGCTCCCCATGGGATAAAGCCGAAGCCAAATTCTTGCTTAGCCCCCCTTCCCTGTCCTGTGTGGTTTCTCCTTGAAAACACTCCGTAAATCACTTGAACACAACTCATCTCAGGCTCTGCTTCCAAGGAAGCTGACCTAAGACAAGAACTATCCCATGGAAAGCCATATCTGTGATGATGGAAGAAATCATGAGAGCAAAATAGCCCTTCGGGTCTATGAGTGTGGTTTTCCCAACATGCTCGAGTGGCTAAACAAAGCGACTCTTCTCCATAGGCGGTAGGTCCCAGACTAAACAGCAGCAGTGATATTGCACTGTGGGACCATGGACCTGTGTGATGATATAAAATATATCCTTGAAATGGCACTATGCCTGCGTTTTCTGAGAAATGCATTTAGTTTCAAAATAGTACATCCGTGCTGGCATTAGACCTAGTGCTCCCAGGGGTAATGAAGAATGACCTGGAACCGGAGCACTTGAGGCCTTTCACATTTCTGCATCTTCTGGAGGAGCCAGGACTTTTTGGCTTGTGCCAAAGGAGAGTGTTGCGGAAAGGAGAAGGCTCTGCAGGGGATAGTTCTGGAAATCTCCTAAGAATGGGTGGCTGATTAAATCGGGTTCTGCCTGCCGAAGTTCCAGCTGGTTCTCCAGAAGTCGTCATGGCCAGTAAGAAGAAGCTGGAAGGGTAGGGACTGGTCAGGCCTGGGTTTGAATGCTCCTCCTACTTACTAACTCAGTTTCCTCATCTACAGAATGGGGAACCTAATATTCACTCCCTCAAGTTTCTGGGAGGTGGGGGAGGTAGAAATAGTGTCAGGTTAGCACCTGGCATACGTTAGCCAGTGAATACAAGGCAGCTACTTTTCTGCACTCAAGCAGTAGCATCTACCAATCAGCCTAGCTTCTCTCACTAATTAGGGTGATATTTTGGCCTTATTTATTTATTTATTTACTTATTTACTTATTTATTCAACTTGTTTCAAACAAGTCGGGAAAAGGAGGCTGTTTATTTAGAGCTCTACTGGCCCCCCCCAAGAGCTATTTTAATTTAATTTTAAATTTTTTTTATTATTCCTCAGATTATTATGATCCTCACATAATGTAAGGCCATCCTGTATGCTTGAGCAAACTGTACAGTGTTCAGATGTGTCCCACTGTGGGTAAGCGGGGCTAAAATCTAGCCTTCTTCCTCTCCCCAAGCCATCAACCCCACAGGTAGGGTCCACCAGGAGGTGATACTTTACTAGTTCTCATAGAAACTGGGCTAGAAGCAACCCTGACATTGTATAAGCCCTTTGTTCAAGGTTAGATCCCCAGAGGGGACCACGAGGACCCCCCCTGAAGAGAAGACCTGAGCATCATGCTCTCTAGACCCACTTTCTCCCACCTATATGCCTGACCCTCACAAATAAAAGCCTGACAAAGATATTTTAGGCCATAGTAATTACCTGCCAGGGGTCGCCTCAAAATATGGTGCCTAGCTCTGATGTCCCCATATCATAATATGGTAGGGTCTGAAAAATTACCAACACCATCACCTGGGGCACTTGGTGAAAAATGCAATATCCTGAGCCATACACCTGACCTTCTAGATTCTACAATCTCTAGAGATTAAATTAGGGAACAGCTGTTGAGATATGATTAATTTCTTCCTCACAGGCTTGCTGACTATAAAGAAGGCTTCCGTGGTCAAGGATTCCCTTCATTAACGAAGTCTACAGAAGAGTCATGGTGAAGAGTTGAATGTTCCCTAAAAAGGCTCTTCCTCTGAGAAGAAGCCCAAAGATAAAAAAAAGCCATAGGCTTCCCTTTCCTTGATAACCTCCTTCCACTCCATATCCAATTCCCCCAACACATACATAATATTATCTCTCTTAGGGCTCTTCCTTCTCTCTCCCTTTCTTGTTTCTGGTTGCTGGTATATAGAACATATCCCCCAGCAAGCAGAGGCAACTTGGTGATGGCTATCCTTAAAATTCTTGTTTACTTTTTAGAATCACATCTAGCATTTTCTATTGCTCTTCCTGGAGTCCTGGGTTACCCAAGACCTTCTAAGCAACCTAACTGTGTCCTTGGTGGCAATCCTAACAGTCAGGGACTGTCCATATGATGAGTTGTTAAGTTAATGATACCTTCAATACAGCATAGGTTTCACATAATGGTAGTTAATATATGAGCACATCACTTTCAACATAAGGTTTGCCCATTGGAGAACCAAACTGACCTGTTCTATAACCAACAACTATACTACAAGGTACACATCTAGAATTGTGTCAAGTTTACCTTGCCCAGTTCCTACAATGATAAGAGAACATTAAGAAAGAACTAATTCATTAAAAGATAGGGTCTAAAAAACATTCAACACCTATGCTAGGAGCTAAAGCTAGAGATAAATCAAATGTGTCACAATCTTCATGAAATTCAGCCTAGTAGAAGAATGCCTATGGAAGCATTCTGTGGCAGACAGACTATACCACTTAAGGGATTATCATTGTTAACAAAAGAGTCTTGTACTGTAACTTAGATGCTGAGAAGAAAAGTAGTATTTACTGACCACCATTGAATTTTCACAAAGATCCTGCTGCTTGGTTGCTGGGTCAGTTATGATGCCTCCTGGTGCAAGACATAGGAAACCCAGCTAAAACTGATGAAACAAGAAGAAAACTGTATTATCTCAACCACAAGTCAAGATGTAAAGATTACTGGGGTTGATTAACTCAGTAGCTCAGTCATAACTGCAAGAACCCAAGTTCTTTCTGTCCCTCTGCTCTCTCATTGTATTAGGGTTCTTCAGAAAAACAGAACCAATAGGATATATATACAGTTACACACATACATATACACTTATGCACATATACAACACATACCTATGTACACACATATATTTAAAGAGATTTATTATAACAAATTGGGTATAGAGGCTGACTAGTCCCAAGATCTGGAGGGTAAGTTGGTAAGCTGGAGACCCAAGAGAGCTGATGGTGTAGTTTCAGTCTGAAGGCTGGCAGGCTCAAGACACAGGAAAGAACCAATAGTTCAGTTAGTGTCCAAAGGCAGAAACAAAACAATGCCCCAGCTTGAAGGCAGGAAGGCAGGAGGAATTTCCCCATTTCAGGGGAGGGCTGGCCTTTTTATTCTATTTAGGCCTTCAACTGATTGGATGAGGCCCACCCACATTAGGGAGAGCAATCTGCTTTACACGGTCTACTGATTTAATTGTTAAACACATCCAAAAATCCTCACAGAAACACTCAGAATAATGTTTAACCAAATACCTAAACACACTGTGGCCCAATCAAGTTGACACATTAAATTTAATCATATATTCATCTTCAGCATTTGACCCAAATCCTTGTTGGTATGACAGCAACACTTCCAGTTATCACATCCTCACACAACATCCAAAAGCTGGGTACTTTCAGAAAGCTCCTCTTCTTAAGAAAGCACTTGATACCCTGATACATTGTTGTTAGGAAGGAAGAAAGGTTTGAATTGCGCTGGGGGAAGCTACTGGCTCAACAACCAACAATGTCTTCCATAATTTCTATTATCCCGTTTTAAAGATATGAACACTGAGACTCAGAAAGATTGACTTGGTCAGCATCACACACCTAGTAAACTGTCAAGCACGAAGTTCAATCAGATCTTTCTGGCTCTAATTTGCTTGCTCTATTTGCAGGTCTATTTGTAAATATTCCTAACTCCACCTGTACCGTAACCTTGGGTGAGTGCCTTATTCCCTCCAAATCTTCATTTCTATCACTGAGAAATAGACATAACAACAGTCCTTACCTTTTAGAGTAACATTTAACTTAGTGTATGTAAACTTTCATTATTACAGATATTCCTTGACTTATGATGGGGTTATATGCTGATAAACCCGTCATAAGTTGAAAATATCATTAAGTCAAAAATGCATTTAATCTACTAAACATCATGTCTTAGCCTCGCCTATCTTCAAGGTGCTCAGAATACTTATATTAGCCTACAGTTGGGCAAAATCATCTAACACAAAGCCTATTCCTATTTTATAATAAATGCTGAATTATCTCACATAATTGATTGAATACCGTACTGAAAGCGAAAAACAGAATGCTTGTATGGGTACAGAATGGTTGTAAGTATATGCGTTGTTTACCGTTGTAAGCTGTGACTTGCTGCCACTGCCCAACATCATGAGAGAGGATCATCCCCCCATATTGCTAGCCTGAAGAAAGATCAAAACTCAAAGTTCAAAGTATGGTTTTTCCTGAGTGTGTATTGCTTTTGCACATTGTAAAATCATACTTATAAGTTGAACCATTGTTAAGTTACAGACTGTCTGTATTTGCTGCCCCACCACAGTATAAAGAGCCACATATTGTACAACTGTAGGGGGCACTATTCACCTAGAATATACTATGAATTATTCCCCCTGGAGTTTCACCATAGCTTACTAAGAGGTACAGAAAACTTACCTCTAGAATGAGAAATGGAGAATTCTTGGGTTTAAGTAGTACAGCACTGGCAAGTTTTAACTCAATGCCACAACAAACAGGTGAAGGAAAGCTAACAGAATTTTCCAAGCCCAATGGTAAGGACCTTCATATATGTATCTCATTAATTCTCACAAAAGCCCTACAATGATAAAGAAATTTTGTTATGCTTTTGTTTTTCCTGTAGAGAGTTACCATGGTAGGTTTTAATTCTAAGAAAGAAACAATTTCCTGATTTCCTTGCTGGAAGATACTGTCAGTCATTCAACACTCTTTCCTGGGGCTCACTGTGTTTCTGTGTTCTACCTGCCAAGGCTTCAGCATGATGCAATAAGTACTGATCTGTGAAGTCAGAGGCCTGGGTTCTCTAGGCTTACTCTGTGTCTAGCTAACAGTATCAAAGTGGACAGTCAATTAACATTTCCTTTTCCCTCTGTATCCACAATTATCTGCAAATGAGGTGATGAGCTAAGATTCTTTGGTTTCTAAGAATTTCTTTTTTCCTTTTTTTTAGAGAGAGAGAGTGCACACACTCTGCACGCTAGAGTTGGGGGGAGGGTGGAGAGGGTCAGAGGCAGAGGGAGAGAGAGAATCTTTTTTTTTTTTAAAGATTTATTTATTTATTTTGAGAGAGCCAGAATGAGAGAGAGAGTACATGAGTGGGGGAGGGTCAGAGGGAGAAGCAGACTCCCCACCGAGCAGGGAGCCCGATGCGGGACTCGATCCGAGGACTCCGGGATCATGACCTGAGCCGAAGGCAGTCGCTTAACCAACTGAGCCACCCAGGCGCCCGGAGAGAGAGAATCTTAAGCAGGCTCCATGCCCCGTGCAGAGCCCATCATGGGGCTCAATCTCACAACCCTGAGATCATGACCTGAGCTGAAATCAAGAATCAGATGTTTAACTGGCTGAGCCACCCAGGTACCCCTCTAAGTGTGGTTTCTAAGGGCCCAGTTATACTGAGCAATCTATCCCCCAGCTCTCTGTATATGCAGACTGAACCCTCAGGTCTGATTAATAGGTCTGCTGCTATTTACCCAAATAATCCTGGTTTGCTAAGGAGGTGGAAGGAAGACAGTGTGATGTGATGGGAAGAGTCCTAAAGGCAGGGTAAAGGACATCTAGTGCTAACTCTGTCTTGGAGAAGTCATCTGCACCCACTGGGTCTCAGCTTCTTTTTCTGTTAAGTGGGGTTCTGCAAAAGATGATCTGGAAGGTTTCTTCCAGGTCTATGGTAGTCTAACAGATGCTATCCGATGCTACTGTTCCTTTGCATGTGTCTGAAAATTGTTTTCTTAAAATGTGTCCCTTGTTCTTGTTTTAGAACAGAAATGAAACCCCAGGTATAGATTCTTTTTTTTTTTTTTTTTAAGATTTTATTTATTTATTTGACAGAGAGACAGGAGAGAGGGACTACAAGCAGGGGGAGTGGGAGAGGAAGAAGCAGGCTCCCTGCAGAGCAGGGAGCCCAATGCGGGGCTCGATCCCAGGACCCTGGGATCATGACCTGAGCTGAAGGCAGACGCTTAACAACTGAGCCACCCAGGCGCCCCTCAGGTATAGATTCTTGAAGGCAAAAGAGATAATGGGAAAAAACAAAGGTAGGAAGGCCTAAAATCTAGTCAAATTCTTGAAACTAAAAAATTGAGGGCTACTCAGATGTCCATCAACAGACGAATGGATAAATCAGATCTGGTAATATATATATAAAACGGAACATGACTCAGCCATCAAAAAAAATCTTGCCATTTGCAATGATGTGGATGGAACTAGAGGGTATTATGCTAAGCGAAATAAGTCAATCAGAGAAAGACAATTATCATATGCTCTCACTCATATGTGGAATTTAATAAACAAAACAGAGGATCATAGGGGAAGAGAGGAAAAAATAAAACAAGATGAAATCAGAGAGGGAGACAAACCATAAGAGACTCTTAATCATAGGAAACAAACTGAGGGTTGCTGGAGGAGAGGGGGGTGGGGGATGGGGAAACTGGGTGATGGACATTAAGGAGGGCACGTGATATAATGAACACTGGGTATAAGACTGATGAAGCACTGACCTCCACCTCTGAAACTAATAATATATTATATGTTAATTAATTGAATTTAAATTTTAAAAAAATTAGAAAAAACATTTTAAGAAGTTGAGGGCTGCTGAAGGAAAATCAGATAAAATGGAAATTCCCAGGATGTGAGAAATGAGTGATCTTTAATGTCTGCCCTGTTTGGGGGAGCAATTTCTGTTACCTTAGCAATACACACTGTAAGAACTCAAGAAATGGTTGCTGACTGATTAACTTTACTATAATGATTAGGCAGGGAACTAGCTGATTATCAAAGGTTCCTTGTAGTTCTAGTATCCTATGATACATTTTGCTGAATTACAACACAGGTCTGCCTGACCCCACAGCCTGAGCTCTTGACCATTAGGCATCCTACTTTAGACAGCTTCATTGCCTCCACAAGTTGGAATTCAGCGTTCTCAGTGACTGTTTCCTCACCTTAAAATGGGGAGAATAATAGTAGGTACTGTATAGGTTTGTTTACTTAACAAATATTTACTGAGTACCTGCTGGGCACCAGGGACATCTTAGTGAATCAGACAGTTAAGACCCTGTGCTTGTGGAGATTCTTTCTAGACAGGAGAGAGAGAAAATTAACAAATAAGCAAGTGAATAATCAAGACAGTGACAGACATTAGTAAGTGCTGTGAAGGAAATAAAACAGGGCTAAGGAGTGACTGCAGGGAAGGATGAAACAGGAGTGTTGGAGAAGACGTCTCAGAGAAAGACATTTGTTAGGAAGGAGCAGCCTTGGGAAGATGGGGGAGAATATGATAATGGCATTCTACGCAGAGGAAAGACTACAGACCCTACAGCAAGAAGTAGCTGGGCATGTTTTAGGAATAGAGGGAAGGTCAATGTAGCTGGAGTGTGGTGAGCAAGGCAGGGGTGTGACCGAAGGTGAGGGAAGATGGCCAGATCTTACAGGACTTTGTAGGCCAGATAAATTTTCTTCCAATGGCAATGGGAGACCACTGACGAGTTTCCAGCAGTTTCAGAGAGGAGCATGATCTGTGGAAGCTGGTTTGAAAGCATCCCTGTTTGCCACGTAGAGAAGAGATTGTCAATGAGCAGTGGTGGATAGAGGCCTGTCAGAAGACAGCTGTCCACGTGAGAGCTGATGGGGACTGGACAGTTTGTGGTGGTGGAGATAGAGAGTAGAGAGAAATAATTCAAATTTAGGATATCTTCTGGAAGGCATGTGGATTAAATGAGGTAATTTATGCAAAACACCTCACAAAGTGCCTGACAGAAGGGGCTCAATTAAGTGCTTGCTGTAAATAATACAGCCTGGTGTAGCAGGCCAGTCACAATTCCATAAATCAAAGAGAAATCTGCCAAATACTTAGATCACAGAGCAGGTTAGCAAACTGGTTCAAGCACTCATTATTTATGTGCCACTTAGGAAAGTCACATTTGGGGCCTCAGTTTCCCCAATTATAAAATGAGAAGTGGGCCAAATGAACTCTAAGGCAGCTTCCAGAGCTAACATCCTCCAAACCTTTTTGATGGCATATATCATCAGGGTTTGCTCGGAGAAGCAGAGTCACTGTGAGTGAGATAGAACAAGGAATTTATAGCAAGGAGTAGACCTTACAAAACTGTGGAAACCAGTGAAGTACTCTATGCAACGCATTGCCTCTGTGCCTGGTGTTGGGCCCAAAGTCATGATAGATCAGCCAACCCTGCAATCAAGAAGAAAAGTGAGGCACAAAGTTTGGGAAGTCAAGGGCAAACTGGAACACACAGGGATAAACAGGATGCCAAGTCTGTCTAACCATCTCTAATCTTGATGCAGGTGATCTGCAGAAGCTAGAGCCCTTAACCATGGAGCTACTCATGCACCTAGCCCAAGACTCAGAGCAGATGAAGGAGGAGCTCATGCAGGTCCGAGTGCTGCCCCTGCCAATAAGTGAGCCAGCCGACTCAATGTCATGAACTGCCACTGTGCCTGGCACCCAGCTGTGACTTTCAGAGTGGAAAACACGGCTTTGCTTCCACCTCTCCAGTCTTGTGCCAATTTCTCTTGTGGCCAATCCCAATCTGGAGCCATGCAGGGAAGGGAATTCTAGCAAACGAGTTCCACTGCAGCTAAATTGACAATAAAGAGCTACCAGAATCCACTCCTTGTCAACTTGGCATTCATACACACCTTTGAAAACCATACGTAACTGTTAAATAAAGACAATAGCAAAATCATGCTTCCACTTAACATGACCCAATGGTCCCTCATGCAACTGAAAACATTCTATCCTTCTCTCAAAGGGAGGATATAACGTCCCTTTATGCACTGTGGGTGATATTCATTCTTTTTCTAGCTGAGTCACCCTCTCCTTTGGAGGTAAGGGCTTTGGGAGGTGATTAGGTCATGAGAGCAGAGCCCTTATAAAAGAGACCCCAGGGAGTCCCCTCATCCCTTCTGCCCTGGAAGATACAACAAAGAGACAGCCATCTAGGAACCAGGAAATGGGCTCTTATTAACACTGAATCTGCTGGTGCCTTGATCTTGGAGCTCTTAGTATTCAGAACCATGAGAAATAAATGTCTATTTATAAGCCAGCCAGTGTATGGTATTGTTATAGCAGCCCAAATGGACTAAGATAGGCATAAAACAATAACCATCATGGATTTTGTGTCAGGAATTTGGAAAAAGCACAGCAAGTGTGGTTCTTCTATGCCCCACAATGTCTGGGTTGAGATGACTCAAACAGCTGGGGGTAGGAACCCCTGGGACCAGAGAATCTACTTCCAAGATTCATTCATACTTCTGGTGCTCAGCCTGGGGTGGCTGAAGGAGAGGCTCATCTGGCACTATCAACTGGAAAACCTGCACGGTGGTCTCAAGGTAGCTGGACTACTTACAGGGCTGCTCAGAGCTCCAAAGCGAATTTCCCAGCAAATAATCTGTATGGCCTTTTATGACATAGCTTTGGAAGTCACCTGGTGTCACTTACACTATTTTATTGGTTGAAGAAGTCACAAGCCCTCCCAAATTCAAGGGGAGGAAATAAAAACTCTGCCCTTCAATGGGAGGAATGTCAAAGAACTTGAGGCTATGTTTTAAAACCACCACCTAACACCTTGTCTAGTCTAGTTCATGTTTATCCACAGCAGGTGGCTAGTTCACACTTTTTCATTATTTAGCATTATTTTTATTACTGTTCATTTCTCACCTGTATCAACTGATGAGAATGCTGCCTGTGAGAGATATTATTACAGGTGCTTTCCCTTCCATGCTTCCCTGGGTTTCTTGGAAAGTCGCACACCCCTCATAGCTAGACTCACATTTCAATTGTTCTACAAACTTACTACTTACAGGTGATCTTCTGACTTATTATAACTCTTTGGCTGGATACTCCTGCACATATGGCCTATATGATTCCTAATGCCTTCAGGTGACAATATTGAGATCAGTGGTCAATTAGCCAGTGAACAGTGATAAGAAAATATCTTGGGCTGATTCATGAAGTTTAGAAACAGGCTTCTGAATCAAACAACAATTCTAGCCAAGACATCTTTCTACCTTAAAATATTTAAGAATCTGCAGAGAAAAACAGAAAAGGAAGATAAGTGATTGGCAAATCCTCCGAACTGTGAAGAAAGCAGAAAGCTATCTTGTAGGCGTGGCCTGTAGAGTAGACTTGACCATCATTCCAGAACCAGTTGGGTTGCATTTTGATGGCCTCCTATACCCAGAACATAATGAAGGCTCTCTTTTTCTGAAGAATTAGAGCACTTATAGCCTGAACTACTCATTTATTTATTCAACAAGCATCTATCGAGTGCTGCGGACAGGCCAGGTAGTGTCTCCTTTGCTGTTCAGGAACACAATGGTGAGGAAGACACAGCCTCTGACCTTGAAGGACTGTGAAAGGGATCAAAACCAAGCCAAACCAAAACCAATTCCGAAACAAAAACCCAAATTTATAATGAGTAAGGGAGCTCAAGAAAAAGCACTTAATTATAAGTAAGTTTCACTGTGGGTCTCGTGTCTTAGTCTCCTCTAATGTGACTGTAAGCTCGTTGGAGGCAGGAACCACATTCTAATGCCTCCATACCTCCCAGGACACTGCTCAGTGACATGTCCACAAGAACCTATCACTGAACATTTGCTACTGGTTTGACTGACAGATACTGAAATGAAATGAAGTTGCAGAGGTACAAAGTGTGTTAGCAGTATTTTTTGCCTCCTGCGCAGGTTCACAGTTGCCCATCTGTATATTAAACCATCACCACCAACAAATAAGAATGTCCTCTGTACCATCTTATGCTTGATAGGAGGAACAACAGGGCTTTGATTCCTTGACATTCAAGAGCTCTCTGGTGACTTGATTCTTCCCCAGCTAGTGGTGCAAGTGATAAGAAGGCAGGGGTTTGGCTCTGCCACTTAAGAGCCGTTACTGAACCTCTTGGGGCCTGTGATTCCTCAACTTTGAGTGAGATTAGGGTTCCCTCCTGCTTTACTCAGGACACATGTTTTTGTTTCATAACTGGTTTGGGTGCAAAGGGAGATGTAGCACCCAGACCATCTATAAACTGATGGGATGTGACCTGGCTTCTCCCCATGCTTCTCTTATTCCACGATAAATTCCCAGTCCTTATGAGGTTTTGGTCCCAGTGAATTTTCCCCTCAAAAACCAAACAGGATAATAATGAACCATTTTCTTGCATTTTCTATCAAGACTGCTCTTTGTGAGTTCTAAATGTTCTGTCCATATTCAAAGAAGCTGGTTTCTTCATGAGTGGTTGGAATAAGACTTCTCTTGGAAGCTACTGAATATGGATTAGTTGGATTGTTTCGCAGGAAATAAAAAGCAGGCTCTGGGGTGACTACTTCAGTACTTAATTGGGTTAGCAAAGAACTGCAAATGAGAGGTTTTCCTTAGGAGGGAAAGGATGTTTACGGCCCCCCACCCCCTTAGGTGGTGGATTTTTAACCTAAACCCTAGTGTTCAAATGCAGCCTTTAATTTAGAAACCATTACAAGAATCTATTAGAGCAGAAAATGTCAGGTTGAAAAATTAACACATCACAGGAGTTAATTAGAACCCAGCCTCTCATTAGATGCAAACAGAGAGCCCTCCAACTGGCCTGCTGAAGTCACATTTGTTGTAGCTCCAAAGTGGCTGCCTCCTTCCTACTCAGAGAGTGGACAGAGGAAACTGTCCAGGCCCTCAGGCCAGAGCCACTAGGGGCCCACAGCCTGCCCTTTAGGTTAATGGAAGGTTCCATTCCCCTGTCCCCATCTTCTGCTCCTCTCCTAAATGCTCTGCCTATCACAGGTGGAGAGCCCTTGGTGTGGAACTCCCTCAGGGAAGTGTTTTCTGCAACAAAGACAAACATGCCAGGCCTGTCACTGGGAGCAGACTGGCGACTGTGTAAACCGCTCTGTGAGAGGAGAGGCTGAGGGGCTCCGGGCCATTCAGAGTGAGCTCTAAGTCGTGGTCTTTGTTTTCTTTCCACATGCAGACTGAAATGTGATTCCCCTGGCTTTCTTTTCTGGAAAATACCTGCGATGAGTTCCATGCCGGGGAAAGAAAAGCTGTTGACAGGAAAAGCTTCTGCCCAGGGAAGGGGCTTCTTCCAGCGTTCTCCAAGGAGACAGTGCTTCGAGCAAGCCAGGGCAGGGACGCCGGGGCTAGGAAGAAAAAGTCCTGATGGCAAAAGGGGCATCTCTAACCAGGGATTAGGCAAAGCGCACGCAGTTTCCTCTGTGAGAACAGTACCATGCTCATAAACAGGCACATGTCTGAGTCCCCTGTCACTTACTGTGTGATCTTGAACAAATTGCTTAACCCCTCAAAACATCAGTTTTCTCAAGCTGCTGAGTGAAATAAATGAGATAATGCACGGAAAGCATGTAACCCAGTATCCGGCCCAGAGTAAGGGTTCTATGGAAGTTCTTGGTTGTTGGTCTGATAATAGTATCGCTTCCCTCAACACTGATGGTGTAGCCTCTTTGTGCCAGGCCCTGTGCTGCTCCTTGACCTCGCGGAGTTCATCCTTCAATAAACCATGCACATGTACCGTCAGTACACGGCAAGCCTTCCTCCCCTTCCTGCAAATGCGTCAGGAGAAGTGCCCATTGCACACTAACTCTGCTTTGTTGAGTAGCTCAGAATCCTGCAGGCCATCTGCCTCTGCACAGCTCTGTAACCTCAGCTACCTCCACCCTCAATTTACCTACAATTCTCTCTCTATGTACTTACCACATTGAGTTAGAGTTGTCTGTTCCTTCTTTGTCTCCTCCTGTGAGTTCCTAGAGGGTGGGGATCATCTATTCATTGGATTCATTCATCTCATCATTTATTCATCTCTGTGGGCCTATGGTCTCCTGCATTACTCAGCACAGTCAAACGGAAGAGTCAACCCTACTCCTGAGTATGTAGACTTCCAGCTGGGAATATTTCTAGGGAAAAAACCCTGCCTCCCATCTTTGAGGGGCCCCCTTGGGCCCTGGTTTGGTTGGTCTTCCATTTTCTTTTCTTTTCTTTTTTTTAGGAAAGGTCTTCCATTTTCTAACTATTACTTCGGTTCTAGCCTCAGTTTCGTCACCTCTTTAAGAGGCTAATAGAGTCTTCTTTTCTGGGAGGTTGTGATGATGGCGGGAGACAAAGCAGCTTTTATGTGCCCAACACAGTTCTAGGTACAGAGCCAAAAACCAAAACAAGTTGATTCCATTCTTGCCCTCAGCCAAGTCTAGTTGCCAGTATATGAAAACTAAAGCTATAAGGCAAAATAGGAGCACCACAGGAGTGGAACAGATATCCTTCCAACTTGTATCCAGCCTCTGCCATCTGCCAGACTTGGCTGAAATAGAGGACACAAACATGCATACAAACCTGGTCCCTGTCACCAAGGCCCAGGAAAACCTTGGCAAGTGTTGGTCAAAAAGATCTCAAGAAGAGAGTAGAAAGCTCTTTATCCAGATCTTCAGACCTGGGCTGCAAGGAGATGTCTTTGGGACCTGGCTGGAAAGTAGGAGGTCACCTCACAACGACAAAAACCAAGTTATTTGGCACTTACTTTGTATGTGCCAGACACTGTGCTAAATGATTTAGGGGCATTCTCTCATTTAACTCTTAGAACAACTGTGTGGGGTAGACATGAATTTCCTTATTTTACAGATGGCCCATTTGAAGCTCAGAGAGGCACAGAATCTTCACCACAGTCAAGCAGTAAGTAAATGGCTTAGAAATCCACCTGCTGAGTGTTTCACTGGTCTGACTGGAAAGAGAAAGGGTGATCTAGCACAAACCTCCACCCGAGGGGTGGGCAGTGGGGAGGGGGAGGGCTGGGAATGGGGGGGGCGGGGGCGGGGAACTGGATCAAAACAGCGGTCGCGTGATCCCGAGACCTCCAGGGCCCTTCGCAGCAGCTGAATAAGTTAAGAGATGCAGGCTGCAGGGGAGGGATGCCCGGGAGGCTGGGGGAGGGTACCCTCGGTGGTTGTGCGCCTTCATCGCCTCCTGTGCACAGGTCAAGCCTCTCCCCTCCCGCCCTCTCACCCTCCCAACCTTATTTAGAAACCGTGTCCTCGACACAGGAAGGGCGGCGGGCCGAGAAGCACGGAGCGTCCCGGTCTCATTTCCTTTTGAATCCCCCTGTGGAATTTCATTTCATACGCTGAGGAAATCGGAGCGCGAGACCGTCGGCTGGTCGGCTGCTCCGGGGCGCCTCCCCCACTAGCGGCTGGAGACAGGCAGCTCCCGGGCGCAGGTCGGGCCGAGTCTGGGGGCGGGGAGACGCGGCCCGGCTCCAACCTAAGCAAGTTAGCAGTGAAAATAGCTGCGAGCTTGCGTTGTACCAGGCACCGGGCTAAGCGTTTCACGCATTACGTCTAATCCTCCCAAGTCTCTTTACGGATGAGGAAACTGACGCCGAGAGGTTGAGCAATTTGCTCAAGGTCACACAGCCAGGATTTAAAGCCACAGTCTTTGCAAATCTAAAGCCCGTGTTCTTTGTGTACGTTTCTCTGCCTGATAGGTAGGTAGCCACGGGCCGAGGTGACAGCCGGAAGAGTGGAATGAAAGGGAGTCGACTGATCTGGGAGCATTTCTCACCTGGAAGAGGAGGGGGCAGGCTGGTCCGGCGGGAGCAACTCGGCTCCATCCCCGCCTGGCTCCCGAGCGCCGCGAACCGGGTGGGAGGAAAGTGAGAGCCGGGAAGCCGGGCGGGGCGCTCCGGGAGGGAGAGAGGGAGGGGCGGGGCAGGGGGGCTGGCGGGCGGGCGGGGGCTTGACCCTTCCAGCGGCAGAGCGGCCCCGCCCCTCGCTGCCCACGGCGCCCGGCCATTGGAGAGGCGCGCTGTCCGTCCCGCCCCGCCACCGCCCAGCGAACCTCTAGCGCCGCGGAGGGCTCGGGCGGTGAGAGCGGCGCGGCGCTGGGTGCTGGCGGGTTTTGCCGAGAGGCAGAGCGGACGGGGCAGGCGCCGGTTTGGGGGCTCGCCGCCTGTAGCCATGCCCCTCGCAGCCTGTCCTTCGGCCCCGGCCACGGGCGTCTAATATCCCACACAGTCGCGCGCAGCTGCCAGAGACCCGGCCGCTGCCCCTTCTTCGCCTTTGGCGCCTTATCACACTTCCCTTACCGGGAGTTGGGAGCAGCGCGGGCAGCCGGCGCCCCGGTGCAAACTGGGGGTGTCTTCTGGACGCCCCCCCGCCGCCGCTGCCCCCGGCTCTGGCCATGGCCTGGCGGGGCGCAGTGCCGAGCGTCCTGGGGGCGCCCGGGGGCGTCGATCTCAGTCTGCGGCTGCTGCTGCCGTTGCTGCTGCTCCTGGAGCCAGCGCGGGGCTTCGGGGACGAGGAGGAGCGGCGCTGCGACCCCATCCGCATCTCTATGTGCCAGAACCTGGGCTACAACGTGACCAAGATGCCCAACCTGGTGGGGCACGAGCTGCAGACAGACGCCGAGCTGCAGCTGACAACTTTCACGCCGCTCATCCAGTACGGCTGCTCCAGCCAGCTGCAGGTGGGCGCCCCCACCCCCACCCCTCGCGGGACGGGACCCCTTGGGCGGGGACGCCCCAGACTAACTCCATGAAGCCCTTGTCAAGGCAAGCCCCCTGCCCCCTTCCAAGGCTGAAGGGTAAAACTGTCCTGGAAAAGTGATTTCCACCCCCATCCCCACCCCCACTTTTCTGTCCCTTCTCAGGGACTGGAAGCCAAAACGTTGTGTAAGTCGTCTGGCCTGCGAAAGAACCCACTCTTACACCCCGCCCTTCCGTTTTTCTCCCCTGCTCACCCTTGTCTGGCCAAGCCCCTAACCCCAGTGGAGCTGAGGGTTATCTTTGCCAAGGATTCTGGCCGCCGCTGCTCGGTGGGCGAGTCCGCAGCAGGGCAGCCAGCTGCAACTAAGACTTGGAAGGAGAGATAAGGAGCCGGGAACTTCTCCTCCCTCTCCGACCTCCTTTCTCCCCCATATTTTGGGGGTGTGTTATTAAATGAAACCCCACTGCTTCGTTTTCTGCGGAGTGGCCCCTCCTCGCGTCGTCCTGCATGACTTTAGAGGTCATGCAGGAAGGAATGGTTGGGTGGCTTGAGATCATTTTGGATCTTCAGGGTTGAGGGCAGATTTAGGATTTGGTGGGGAGAAAACACAGCTTGGGGAAAAGGTGATAGTGTGTGGTCAAGCTCCAGGAAGGTATTTTGTATATTAGAAGATTTTTTTTTCAGTCGTTAAAAATTTTAAAGCTTCTGTAATGATAGAGAAAATGCTCAGCCTACAATAGGTGAAGAAATAATTTGCATATACAGGGTGATTATAATCTTACAAAACCAACAACCAATTCACTTTTTAAAAAAGGAACTGAAAGAGATTTTTAAAAAAGGGTTAGCACTGGTTGTGTTTTGGTTAGTGAGGCGATGAGTGAGTTTTAGAAATTTAGACAGGAGAGAACTTGGGAAAAAAAATAGAGGGTAGTTGTCCAGGCTGAAAGCTTCAGAAATCCGTGGTTCTGGTTGTAACTTCTGAGAGATAAGAAACAGGCAGGCAGCTTACTTAGTAGGTGCGTGTTTTTACATAGGTCATTTTAAAAGTTGGACTGTGGTTTCAGAAAGATGGTTGGGATTAGACCTGTTGCTGCTGAAATGTCCCTTCGGAGTTTTCAGAACTTTAGAACTAGGTTATAAAAGCTTAAGAAATGATCCTCTAGTTCTCAGTTTGGAAACAGCACATATCCTGACATCAGTGGCGATTTTGTTGGAGAAACAGCTTTTGCAGGGATATATATTTTTAATTACATGTATCCTGGGGAAGCAGCCAAGCTGTTTTGAAGGACAGGACTGGATCCCTTTACATGCTGGAAAATAGTTACTTGTAACTCTAGACTTCATAGACAACATCTGTAAGGAGCCAAGCCGACTGTTTATCAATGCTGGAAGAATTGAGGACAGCAACTGGACTCTCCCCTGCTGGTACTGCAGTTCCAGGGACTTCACATTTATATTTTCCTATTGTGCTTCATTATTATTCATTGAGGAAACCTGGCCAAACAAAGCCCTGGTGACCAGAGACCTCAACCTGCATCCCATCCTTGGGTCTACTAGTGTCTCAATTAGGACATTTTCTGTTTCAGTATGGGACTGATTAAAAAAAATTTAGGGGATAAAGTAAAGTAGAGAAAAGAGAGAATATTAATAGGAGAAAAGCTGGACCTACATTTTTTTTAACATTTATTTTTATGGTGATAAAGAAATGAGAACAAAAATAAATCACCCCATCACTGGAATGACTCAGTCATTCAATTAGTCTGTTCAGCTTTTTCAAAGAGGGAGACGCAAAGTCAAGTCTTAAGGTTTATTTTCTTAAGCATTATGCAAAAAAGGGATTATGTAATCCTTTAGGTCCTTTTAATATATTTATTTATTTATGTTCTGCGGGAAAGGATTGCTAGAACCCAAAGAAGCAAAGTGTGCAAGCAACGGATTTTTTAGGCACCCTAGTCTGAGGTCGGAGTAAGCAGTCAGAGTCCCTATAGCTGGTTAAAAGTCGGTATGTACTTTGCCTGGAAGCATTCAACTCCGCTTCATGCAAGCATTTGGTCAGACTTCCAAGTCATTGTTTTCTTTGTTCATTTCATTACTTTTCCAGTTCTTCCTTTGTTCGGTTTATGTGCCAATGTGCACAGAGAAGATCAACATCCCCATCGGCCCATGCGGCGGCATGTGTCTTTCAGTCAAGAGGCGCTGTGAACCCGTCCTGAAGGAATTTGGGTTTGCCTGGCCAGAGAGCCTGAACTGCAGCAAATTCCCACCCCAGAATGACCACAACCACATGTGCATGGAAGGGCCAGGTGATGAGGAGGTGCCATTACCTCACAAAACCCCCATGCAGCCTGGGGAAGAGTGCCACTCCGTAGGCACCAACTCGGATCAGTACATCTGGGTGAAAAGGAGCCTGAACTGTGTTCTCAAGTGTGGCTATGATGCTGGCTTGTATAGCCGCTCGGCCAAAGAGTTCACGGACATCTGGATGGCCGTGTGGGCCAGTCTGTGCTTCATCTCCACCGCCTTCACGGTGCTCACCTTCCTGATCGATTCCTCCAGGTTTTCCTACCCTGAGCGCCCCATCATATTTCTCAGTATGTGCTATAATATTTATAGCATTGCTTATATTGTCAGGCTGACCGTGGGCCGGGAAAGGATATCCTGCGATTTTGAAGAGGCAGCAGAACCTGTTCTCATCCAAGAAGGACTTAAGAACACAGGATGTGCAATCATTTTCTTGCTGATGTACTTTTTTGGAATGGCCAGCTCCATCTGGTGGGTTATTCTGACACTCACTTGGTTTTTGGCAGCGGGACTCAAATGGGGTCATGAGGCCATTGAGATGCACAGCTCTTATTTCCACATTGCCGCCTGGGCCATTCCTGCTGTGAAAACCATTGTCATCTTGATTATGAGACTGGTGGATGCGGATGAACTGACCGGCCTGTGCTACGTCGGGAATCAAAACCTTGATGCCCTCACGGGCTTTGTGGTGGCTCCCCTCTTCACTTACTTGGTGATCGGGACTCTGTTTATCGCGGCCGGTTTAGTGGCCTTGTTCAAAATTCGGTCCAATCTGCAAAAGGATGGGACAAAGACGGACAAGTTGGAAAGGCTGATGGTCAAGATCGGGGTCTTCTCAGTCCTGTACACGGTGCCTGCCACCTGTGTGATTGCCTGTTATTTCTATGAAATCTCCAACTGGGCGCTCTTCCGGTATTCTGCAGATGACTCCAATATGGCAGTGGAAATGTTGAAAATTTTTATGTCTTTGCTGGTGGGCATCACTTCAGGCATGTGGATTTGGTCTGCCAAAACTCTGCACACCTGGCAGAAGTGTTCTAACAGATTGGTGAATTCTGGGAAGGTAAAGAGAGAAAAGCGGGGGAATGGTTGGGTGAAGCCTGGGAAAGGCAACGAAACTGTGGTATAAGGCAAACTGGGCTCCACGCTTTCCAAATTTTGAAGGCATTGGGGCGGGGGGGGAATGCTAGCATTTTGGTGCAAGTGCGACTAAAGGTTTCCTGCAGTGAATCTCAGTTTGAGCAGACTGGCAACACTTAAGTGACCCCTGTAAGCCACCACCACCTGCCCCCCCCCCCCCCCCCACTCCCCAGCATCATAAAAGGATTTTGCTGCAGACTTTGGAATGATCCAAAATGGAAAAGCCAGTTAGAGGCTTTCAAAGCTGTGAAAAATCAAAACATTGATCACTTTAGCAGTTCGCAGCTTGGAGCGTGGAGGTCCTGCCTAGATTCCAGGAGGGTCCAGGGCAAAGCTGCTTTTCCCTGCAGAGTGAGATCTGAGCTGTGAGTAGGTAACTCGCAGGGAGAAAGATTAACTTTTTTAACCCTTAAAATCTTAAATACTAACTGGGTCTTTCAGATAGCAAAGCAATCTATAAACACTGGAGACACGGGGTTCAGACAAGTGTTACAAGAGTTTTATAGTTGGGCTGATCTAACATAAACATTTTCTGTGGTGCGCAGTTTGCTGTTTAGAACTTTGTGGATTGCTCTCCCAAGAGGTGGTGTCAGAATCTTTCAGTGCCTTTGTCCTAAGACAGAACTGTTTGGAAAAACAAAAGTACCGTACAAACACACATAAGGTGTCCAGTGGATTTTTCTTCTCTCTCTTCCTCTTAAATTTCAACATCCCTGTTCTGGGCTGCTGCTGTTTTCTTCATTTTACATTAATGACTCAAAATAGGTATTTTTATAGGATTTTTTTTTGCACTGCAGCATGCCTAATGAGGGGAAAGTAAGGGTGATTCACTTTCTGACAATCATTTAATTCAGAGGAAAATGAGATTTATCAAGTTGACTTACCTTACCGACCCGGAGACCTATTGCATTGAGCAATGGGGACTTAATATATTTTACTTTGTGTGATTGCATCTATGCAGACGCCAGTCTGGAAGAGCTAAAATGTTAAGTTTCTTGGCAACTTTGCGTTCACACAGATTAGCTGTGTAATTTGTGTGTGTCAATTACAATTAAAAGCACATTCTTGCACCATGACATAATAGTATACTCAACTGACTTTAAAACTATGGTCAGCTTGCATTCTCAGAATGATAGTGCCTTTCTTTCCTTTAGCATAAGAATGTTATCAGTCTAGTCTACTACCCACAATGAAGACTTTTCTGTTTTGTAGAGAGAACTAAGGACAGCTAATCCAACTACTTGGTGCATAATTGTTTCCTAGTAATTGGCAAAGGCTCCTTATAAGATTTCATTGGAGGCAGTGTGGCCTGGAGTATTTATATGGTGCTTAATGAATCTCCAGAATTCCAGCCAGGAGCTTGATTGGTTAGTAGGGAATAAAGTGTAGACCATATGAAATGAACTGCAAACTCTTAACAGCACAGGTCTTAATTGCCTTTTGCAGGGGTATCCAGAGCTTTTAAAATTTATGCTTTATGTTCCTCACAATGGGGTACCCCCCTAGCAGCCTCTCAAAAAGTTGCAATTCTTTTAAAATTGTAACTGGACTCTCTCAACCTGCCTTAGGCCTTCTAATCACCAGCTCTCTGGGACAAATTGTCGACAATGTCACAGGTTGCTCTCCTTGTAGCTCATACCTATCTTTGCTTCAGCAGCTACTTTGCAATGACTCATTTATTTATTCATGCCCCACCCCACTCCCCTTTTAAAAACAGGTAGGAAAACTCTTTTATCGCCTTTCTTTGTGGAAAAACATTTCCAGGGACTCAAATTCCCTAATAGGTGGTCAGATTCTGGAAATACGCGTGTCCTTTTCTGTCTTTTTTGAGTTTTATGTCCGTGGTTTGACACTTTGCTTTCTTCTTTGTTTTGGGGGGCTCCTGAGCCGTCTGAGGTGAAGATGCATATAAGGTCTGTTGTGTCTTTTGGGAGGGAAAGTCTCGGGGCTTTGAGGACAGATGCTAACTGGGCACGGGTGGTCCCTGGTGTGTGTGTGAGCCGAACCCGAGTACCTTGGCTGGACTCTGGGTCAGGGTTCCAGGAGCATGAGAAATGATCCCCAGAAGGACCAGTTGAACTCCATCTGAGACTACGTCTCCTCTGAAATACAAAATGTGAACT
Source organism: Neomonachus schauinslandi (assembly GCF_002201575.2). Classification (NCBI taxonomy): domain Eukaryota; kingdom Metazoa; phylum Chordata; class Mammalia; order Carnivora; family Phocidae; genus Neomonachus; species Neomonachus schauinslandi. The sequence goes on along the minus strand of NC_058413.1, from coordinate 66,304,444 downwards.
CCCTGTGCTGCTTGCAGACAGTTCCCAGAGCTGGCCAGGGCCCTGGAGCATGCACCCAGGGGCAGAGCCTGCCCTTACTCACGCTCCACTCAGCGTCTTGGGAGTTGTGCTGAGACTCTGGCCCAGGAAAGGGAAGGACGGTACAGTGGGGCACTGGCCTTGCTGTGCGACTGTAGGGCTTTGTCACAGGCACGGAGTAGGTGCTCAATATTTGTGAATAATGAAATAATAATAAGAGTACTTAGGTGAACCTCTACACCCACGTTCTGGAGCTAGTGCCCCGACAACTCTCTGGGTTTATAGCATGTCCCTTCTGCAAATCTCTGGCCTTCCCAGGGGAAAGTATATTTGATCAGAAGTGGCCATCGGTGCAGCCTGGATTAGTAGCCCTAGCTATCAGGGCTGTGGGCCTTTCCTTTCACATTCCAGACAATGGAGAGTGTTTACGGTTTCAGGAAAAGAGCTTTGTGGCTGAGGTCAGTTACCAGTTACCTTGACACGATTCCATCACCTCTTAAGTTGCTATTTGTTTAAAAAAAAAAAAGTCAATTATTAGCACATTTATTGAGTGTCCACTCTGTGTAAAGCCCTGTGTTAGGCACCTCAGGGGACGTCGAGGAATACAAAGCTCAGTTCTTCTCAATGACCTGAACTGAGGGTGCTCCTGGGTCTGCTGAATTTTGCTGTTGGTTTTGGGGAAGGAGGACGGGCCTCTGAATGTTCATCCATTTTACTGTCTCCCGTCCCATAAACCGCTTCCTGGGTCTTTCTGCCTTTACTGTCTCTCTCAGCCCTCCCCACGATTCCCTGCTAGTCAGTCACAGGGGTTTTGACAGAAGGCCTCAGCCCTGTTTCATGACCACCTCTGTGGAGATCACCGAGGAAAACTACGAACACTGGCTGAAAGGATGTGAGCTCCCACACCTTATGTGGCTGTGGGGACAGGCCGTGCAAGGCTTGGGGTGTTCCATGTGACTTGCACAGGGGAATTTGAGGGCATCTTGCAAAGGAAAAGGTTAGGGCTGGGGTTTTTCTTGAAATCTAGAATAAGTAGGGATGATTGGAGCTTCCCACAAAATGCCTTGGCCTCTGGAGATTTTATTCAGCGGGGCCTAAGGGAACCCCTGTCCACCCTCTGCTCTGACAAACCCCTCTTTCTCTTCCTTTGTAAAGGCCACCATTCAGGGCAGAGGAACATGAGGTAGGTTGGAACTGGCCAGAACCATCTGGTTGAGCTACTTGGTTGATTCATATCCTTTTTCCTCCCATTTCCTGATCTCTGAGACGGCTTCTGAGCTGGCAGCTTGCTCCGGGTCCTGAAACCAGAGAAGGGGGTGACACTGTTTATTTCCCTGAGATGCTCCCCGACTTTCCCCTCCCCAGTCACTCCCTCACCTGCACCCTGAAACCCAGAATCAGGGACACTTCTGTGTTGAGGTTCTGAATTGTGACTTTACCAGCACCCTGAGCTCTTGTCTTCTCTGCCCCCCCACCCCCAAGCCTCCCGGTCACTGAATTCAGGGCTTACTGTGTTAGCAACCAAGTCAGGACCCGAGGACACGGAGGAGCTCGACAGCTTCAGCCCTGGCGCGCAGACTCAGTTTACAGGGATGTCACCAAGCTGGTGCAGTCTGTGGCTTCTGGGGAGGTGGCCCCAGCAGCAGTCCGTGGGGAGAGCCACAGGGCACAGACTTTGGAAGGAGCCCCCCTACGTCCTGAATTTCATTCTGTGATGGGAGAGATTGGAGGGAGTTGCCTTTCCAGCCAATTATGTCCAGTCACTGGACTCTAATGGTTCCTGGTATTCTTTTATTGTATTTGGATTCAGAGTCCTCCTCTGGGTTTGTATAATGCCTGGCGAAGGACCCAGGTTATCATTTTTCCTCTGGGCCTAGGTCATAGATCTTGGAATCTCCTAGAAGAGCATTTTGCTCCTACCGAGGATCAGATACCGGAGCCTTAAATAATGGATTTTGTTTCCCTGTGGCCTGCTCAGGGCTCTCTGCTGCTGCGGCTTGCCATGCGCTGTGCGGTCACGGCACCCTGGCTCTCACCAAGAGGGAAGTGAACCCTGACCCTCCCCAACAGGCTGCTTCCCTTCGGGCGGCCCATTTGCCCTGTAGCAGCTTGTTCCTGTTTCTGATTTACCTATTTCCCTTCTTCTTTGCACCAGCGAATTCCCCGTATTTGCCCAGGCAGTTTGGAGAGGGCCTGTTTGGGGTCCTCTGTGAGCCATGTCCTCCGGGCTTTGATGGCCCCTGATCCCCTGCAATATTCAGGATCTGATCACTGTCATCTCAGAAGGGCTTCTGAGAAGAGGGGTGGGAGCAGTTCTGCTCTCCGAAGGCTGGTCCATCTTCTCCCCCAGGATGTGCTCCTCTCCGTGTCCTGCTCATGGGCTCGGGCCCCAACTTGGTTGTGCACTTTGGGAGAGGGAGGCTGCTCTCTCGCTCTCTCTCCAGTGGGGCATCTAGGTGGTTCAGAATTTTTTCCTACCTCACAGGGATGTTGTGAGACTTCCGAAGGTCTGAGGATGAAGGCCCCTTGAGCTCTTTGCAGGAAGGGTGGAATAACTATCAAGTGTGACGTGTGACAAGACGAACTGGGCCTCGGCCTGCTTGTGCAGCAGGCAGGCTGGTGCCCTGTGGCCTGTCCTTGGGCCCCCGCGCCACCCTGCAGCTCCAGCCACCTTGAGGCCAACCCTGGGGGCTTTCAGATGTTCGACATACAGGTACCAGGCAAAGCCCTGCTACACGTGCCCTGATGAATTGCTGAACGTCAAAGGAAGTGGACCCTGCTTTTAAGGATGTACAACGTGTGTCTGCATTGATGTCTGTACTGTAAATTTCTAATTTATCACTGTACAAAAAAAAACAACTTTGCTATTTAATTTTTGTATTAAAGGAAAATAAAGTTTTGTTTATTAACTGGTCTGAGATGTGGCGTGTTCCTGGAGGAATATCATAGTTCCCAGGAAGCACACATTCCCAGCAGTGAGAAATTGAGAATTTGGTCTGCAGGGCAGATTGGGAGCCTCTTTCTGAGAGCCTCTTTGTTTCTTTTTTGCTGGTGCTATTTTTCCCCTCTGGGATTTCTCCTGGGTCAGCAAACCCCTGAGGTCCAAGGTCAACAGAATTTATCACTACTGTGGTCATCAGTATCACTCTAATGGTCACATGATGCTTTGGAGGTAACCATAGTTCCCAAGCTGTCATCCATGACACCTCTTTTTGGCATTTCCACTATGGGTGCCATTTTTAATATTCTTTCCAAGCACCTTTGACTTAATCTGGTGGCTTGAAAAAGTTTTTCCTATCACCACTAGAGCTTCAGGGGTCTTTAAAAGGGGCGAGGGGAATTTTTTTTTTTTTTAACATTTTCATTAAATTTTTTTTCCTGGCTACCCAGTGGTCATTTTTGTATAATAGACATGGGAGTATGTTGTATCAGTCAACCAGATGACGACTTCTTTCGTTAATTTTATAAATTGGGTGGTCTATGTCTCCATAACCAGAAGTCATCAGACAAAGCAAATTTAAAGCCATTATCAGGACACTGTCCTGAGAGCAAATAATAAGGACACACAGACACAGATGAAGGGGAACCACGGCCATTGGAGATGTCTGCTGTGGCCCAGAAGAGAACATCAGCCCTCTTCGTTTGCCTTTAAATTACTTTCCACACCCTGGTTTCACCTGAATACTACCCTGTTTGGTGTAAGGAAAAAGTCCAGGGAAGAAGGATCTGTAATACTATTCTCCTTCACTGCAGATTGCTATTGTACTTGTATCTGAAACCATAAATGAAGGGAGGTATGTAATTTAAATTCTCTTCCCTGGAAGACAGGCTGTGTTTCTCATTTCACAACCTACTCATTAGGTAGTTATGAAGTTAAGGAAAAGTCAACACAATCTGGAATGAATTCATAATTGCACTTGTAGGAACACTTTCCATATGAAAATACTTTTATACTTACATGATTTCATCTTATTCTCATGGCATCTTTAAAGTAAGCAGGGCAGGCATTGTCTTGTTTAAGGAAGAACTGAAACTTCGGGCAAGGGACTCACCCAGGGAGGTAACAGGTTGGACATCCTGGTCTTCTCACGCCCGGCCCATGGATTTTTGTTGTTGTCTTACACACTGTGTGGTGAGTGTGTGCATTCACCCAAAAGACATGTTGAAGTCCTATCCCCTTGTACCTGTGAATATGGACTTATTTGGAAATAGGGTCTTTGCAGACGTAATCGGGTTAAAATGAGCTCACACTACATTTGGGTGGGTGCTCATTCAATGACTGGTGTCCTTATAGTAAGGGGGCAGTTTGGACACAGACACTGAGAGGAGAGATGGCCTTGTGAAGGCAGAGGCAGAGATGAGGGTGATGCAGCTGCCAGCCAGGCCAGAAACCCCAAGGATTTTCAGCCTCCCGAAAGCTAGGAGGGAAGCAAGAACGATTCTTCCTCAGAACCTCCAATGGCAGCCAGCCCTGCCGACACCTTGACTGCAGACCTGTAGCCTCCATACCTGCACGAGAATACATCTCTGGGTCTGAAGCCACCCGGTTTGTGACCATTGGTTATGGCAGCCCTAGGAAATGAAAACCTACTCGATTCCTTGGATTCCTTCAACCACTGCAAACAGTTTGGTGGGAATGGGTAAATGTTTTGGAAGGCAACTCTCTCAATAATGAGACCTGGCCATGAGCTTCTGTTGTTTAAGGATTATGTAGCATAAATCACTGGGATAAGTTTCTTTATCTGCAAACTGGACACCTCTAGAATCAACCCCATGATCCCTGACACTCAACTGACTTAAGCTGGTCTTGGCTGGTCTCCCACCCACCCACCCCCAATGGGAGCTGTGTGTGCAGGGCCAGGACCTTGACTGGAATGTGGCCCAAGGGTTTTTAGCATTTCTGTCCTGAGAACTGATTTTTTCTTTCCCATTTTAGCTTTCACATGCGATCACAATTTTAAAGTTGAGCTCACTCTTGACTAGAGAGGTCAGCCTCGGCTTCCTGTCTTCAGAGGTTCCGTGGACAGAAACAAATCATTCTTGGAGAAGGCTGTCATCCTCTCCTCAGTTTTCCTTCCCAGGGCAGCAGGGTTGGAGGAATGGGACCATCTCGCTAAATGTTGTGAAAATGTTGGACATGAAAAGGTGTATTCCAAAAGGCTTTCGAAATGGGCCTTGGCCCCATCTGAAATTCCTAAAATCACCCTGTCCTCTTTCTCAGTTCATTCTCAGGCTGAGAATGCATGCATTCACCTGCCCTCACACAAAGGATTCCAACGTCTCACTCCCAGGAGAGAGAATAAAAATTAAAATTTACTACATTTAACCTCAGTGTCCTGATGCTCATTAGCCTCCTGCGTGGTTTCCTCTAAGCGCCTGATTCTGTTTTCACCCAAGGACGTGCCTAATCTCCTGGCAAGCCCACCTTATCAGTGCCTTTCTTTCTGAGAGATGAAGTGATTGGCTATCGAAGTTTTCTAAAATGCCCGAGGGTTGCATCATTTCACATGATAGGAGGCAAATGGGTCGAGTATAAAACCATGAGATGGAATTGATAAATCACATAGAACAATTTGTCCACGCTTTCCCTCTCACTCCCTTGCTTTTTCATAGGTGTTTCCCTTTGCCTAGAATGCCCCTTCCATCTTTCCTCAACCAGGGAAAGTTGTGCCTGTTCTTCATCCAAGACTCGAGTCTTGAGTCATCTCTTCTGGGAAGACTTCCTTGACTCTCCTCCTTACACTTCTGGCCTTTCCTTCTTACCATAGTCTAAGCCTCTGGCAGCCTTCACGGCACTATTTATAATGGTCTTTTCATGTGTCCATCTCGTCACTGGACTGATATCCCTGAGGATGACTCTGGGTGCCCAAAGGTGCCTGCCTGTGTGCCCTCGGGGCTTGGTGCTAGCCGTGCCTGACACAGGGCATGAGTCTCAGGAATGTCTATGGAAAGAAGACTGGAGGGAGGCAGGGCTTTTAGGTAGGTGAACTGGGGGGGGGGGGGGGGGGGGGGCGTAGGGGTGGTTGTTGACAAACATAACCAGCATAGGAAAGAAATCAGAGCTAACAATAAGAGCCATCACATAGGTAGGACTTTCTGGAAAGATGCTCTGGCAAAATTCTCAATGAAAATTCTCTACTCTCAGAGACAGGTTTGAGAATGATCACCTACCTCTGTGTCGCTTATTGTTAGTTGTCTTTCTTCCCTTCTTTTTTCCTCCTTCCCCTCCCGAACAACATTTGCTGCGAGCCTACTGTTTGTAGAATATGGGCCAGGCTGGGGTAGGGGGAGATGGAGTGCTTGTAAAAAGCCGCAAAAAGACAAGGTCCAACTCAGAGTCCAAAAGTGCAGATGACAAAACAGAGAAAGAATTCAGCTGTTATTAACAAGCTTAAAACTCCAAACCTGGAAAAACAAATCCTCTACTGCTTAGTAAATATTTGTTGAATAGCTGAATGAGGGCCCATCATGCACCAGCCACTGTCCTCGGAGGGCACTGTAGGGGACACCAAGATAAGTAAGATACCACGTCTCCCTCCAGAAGTTCGGCTGCACCTCACGTCCTGGTCTATCCCTACCTGCTAAAGGATCAGTGCTCCTCTTCCTAGCTCATTTACTATGTAATTTTTCCCTAACCGAAGTCCCAGGACCTTGCTGGTTTTGCTCAGAAAGAACAGCTTCTGAGTACCGAGTACAATGGGAAAAAGTTCTTCAAACTGTTGTCATGTCATCATTCGATCGCGAAAATGACATCTCTGCCTCAATAGGTAAATGTATAGGGAGGCAGGGGGAAGAGGAGAAAGGAAGGGGTGGACCCCAGAGATCACCACTCTTACGATTTGGTCTGCTCATCACAACCACCTGCTGATTTCAGTATGTAAAAAATAAAACATAAAAACGTACTCATGAGGGGCACCTGAGTGGCTCAGTCTGTTAGGCGTCTGCCTTCGGCTCAGGTCATAATCCCAGGGTTCTGGGATCGAGCCCCGCATCGGGCTCCCTGCTCTGCGGGGAGTCTCCTTCTCCCTCTGCTTGCAGCTCCCCTTGCTTGTATTCTTTCTAAGAAATAAAATCTTTAAAAAACAAAACCAGAACGTACTCGAGACGTGCCGCTGAAGGCACTGAATCATCAGAACCACCTGCACCTGAGCATCTTTTCTAGCAGCCATGTTAATTTGGAATATTTGCTCTGAATGGGTGGCTGCGTAGGGGGGTGTGCCTTGTGTCCTCCAAGCCCGTTCCCTTGCTTCTCTCATGTCATAATTCTATAAATCCAAAGAGACTATTCTGTAGAAGTTTAAAAAAGCACGTGGTCAATCCCCATTTCCTCGTTTACGCAGAATGAGAGGAATAAATGTGCGAATCAACGCGCTGAGAAGAGTGGCCTGTTGGGGGTGCGGGCGGCCTGTGCTCAGAGGAATTGGAACCGGAGATTCTTGGAGTGGGAGGGAAGGTGGCCGGAGGCCAAGTTAGGAAAGGCCTGGGAGGCCGTGCCGTACTCCGCGCCCCCGCGCCGGGCACAGTGTGAGGGCAGGGAGGGCTCCGGTCCACGTCGGTGGTTCCGCACAGCTCGCCCTGGCTGCCGCAGGGACCGGGACTGGAGCCCGGGCAGACGCCGGGCAGAGGCCGGCCGACCAGTTTGGACGAGAAACCACGAAGGCCTGAGGGAGGGTGGTCGCAGAGGGATGGAAAGGCCAGGGCGACGTTCAGAGAAACCACAACACGCGGCGTCCTCCACGGCCCTGTTCTACGAGCCGAATCTTCGCTTTCTGGGCTGGGGGTGTTTCAAGGCCAGAAGCTTTCTGTTTGCTCTGCGCACCTGATCCTGCACCCTCCCTGCATTGTGAGCCACCAGCCGCAGAGAAATGACCACCCGCACCAAAGGGCCTCCGCAATTTGCAAAACACTGCCCAGGCGGCCCCGGGGGGAGCTGGGCTTTTCCTTGAATGGGGCTCCTTCCCTGGAAGGGCCTGGGTCGGCAGGATACCATTTGCCGGGCGCTGGAAGGAACAGGGCGCTTGTGTCTGGTTGTTCCTATCGGGCCGAGGGGCCCCACCACCTCTTCTGGACTCAGAGTTTCCTATCAAGACACACTTCCTAGAATAGCTGATACCAAGCCATAGGAAGGGCTGAATTTAGGACAAACTTAATCCCCAGTCGTGTCCTTCCATCTAGATTTTATTTCTTGACACAGTTTTCTTTGCGGCTAGTATGCACGGCCTAACCAGATCCACAGAAAAAGATACCACGGGCACACATTTTTCCTAGTCTTTTTCCTTTTCAGTGAGAAATTCTGTATAACATTTTCCATAAGTAAAAGAGAGAACCACTTCCTAGCTTTTTTTACAAGAACAGACCTTCCTTTTGGATTTACATCAGCATTTAGCTAACTTCCTGAACACTTCACCCATTTCCTGAACTTATTCTGAGGAAGGAAAAACATCCTCCTTCAGAAATAAATGCAAATAATCGCAGAGATTATTTTTATTAAATAAATAGTGTAAATGCAATGGAATTTCCTGCGCAATATACGTTTACTATGGGTATTTCAACAAAATCTGTGGCGAGCCTGTAGGAACCATCTTATTTACAGATAGTCTGAGGAATTCTAACCATTATGTAGCTACTCCAGAGATAAGTTCTGAACATTTGCCGTTTGTGTTCTTGTTAAAAAGCATTTTTTGCTGAAAAAATCTGAACGCTAGGGGGAATTGTTTTCTTTAGGTCTGCAATTTTGAAGCTTTCTTTCTTTTATTTTATTTTATTTTTTTTTTAAAGATTTTATTTATTTATTTGACAGAGAAAGACACAGCGAGAGAGGGAACACAAGCAGGGGGAGTGGGAGAGGGAGAAGCAGGCTCCCCGCAGAGCAGGGAGCCCGATGCGGGACTCGATCCCAGGACCCTGGGATCATGACCTGAGCTGAAGGCAGTCGCTTAACCAACTGAGCCACCCAGGCACCCGGAGCTTTCTTTCTTTTAAAACGGGGTTTTCATGACATCTAGTGGTGATCAAGGGAATGACATCTTCAGGGCTGAGGATCTACTCCACGGAGTGTCCCAGTAATTAGGATTTTTCTTGTTTCTGCCTTTGCTTGGGAGAAAACACACCCCTTCCAAGGACTTCTTAGCCCATACTGCCCAGGAATCCTGAGAAGTGGTGACAAGGAAACAGCAACCGTTATGCGTTTCTGGAGATGTTCTCTTCTCTCTTTTTTTTTTTTTTTAAAGATTTTATTTATTTATTCATGAGAGACAGAGAGAGAGAGAGAGGCAGAGGGAGAAGCAGGCTCCCCGCTGAGCAGGGAGCCCGATGTGGGACTCGATCCCAGGACCCTGGGATCATGACCTGAGCCGAAGGCAGACGCTTAACCATCTGAGCCACCCAGGCGCCCCAGATGTTCTCTTCTCTTGATTAACATTTCTTCTGAGGCAGCCCACCACCTAAGGCTAACCTGGTTCAATTTTAAGAATGAATAAAAAATGTGAGACCTTGCAGAGGAAACACATCATACATTGAGCTGGGATCAGGTTTTTAAATTTTTTTAATTTTTAAAATGAAAGTACTTTCTCTGTGACAAGGCCTCCTCCCCTTCAGCCATCTTTTAGTGGAGAAGAACCATCCTTTTCTGGTGAATAAATCTCATTGGCGTCTTAGAGATCTATTTTAGGCTGCCTGCCCGTCATTTTTGAATGCTTTCCAGGGCCCTTCTTATGTTCTCTAGTGTTTGGCAGTGGTTGATTTTTATGGAGAGGTGATAGGGATCTGAGAGAGGCTGCTTGCCCCTCATCCCTACCCCATCCCTGCCCGGCAGAAGTCCGTGCCCTCCTTGTAGTGTCCCCAAGAAGAGACACCTTCATCCATCACTCCGGCTGACATTTTTCCAAGGTCCAAGGCCCCAGAAGCCGGTCCCTTCCAGCATCACCTCCCACGTCTTCCTCAGACAGAGCCTATGTTCTAGCCAATCCCACCCACTTGTTCCTCATCCTTCTCTGCCTCCCCATGTGTCCGTCCCCTCAGCTAGAAGACTCTTTCCCTGCATGGCCCAGAGCCCATTCTTCAAGACCCTGTTATAGGAGTTTTCTCTCCCGGGCCATCTCCAGGAGATGGTATGATCCAAGCAAGCAGAGCCGATGGTGTCCTTCCATATGTCAGCTCTCAGCCTAATTCAAACGTCTGTAATTACACATGTTCTGTTATATTCTGTTGTTGCTATGTGTCTCTCCTCTAGATGTCTGTGAGCCTCTCGAGGACACGAACTGTTCTTAACCCCAACACCTTGGCTTGTCAGGTGCTCCCCGAATGTTCACTAAGGTCCTGACATCAGCCATCTGTGGTTCTAGAATGTCCCACGTGGCAACAATGTTTTGGCAGGCGCACATTAGGAGTGGGACAACTACTTCAAGGGAGAGTTGATGATCAGGGGAGTGAGTCCTGGGAACCGTACAGAGCCTTTTATTATCCCAAATGACCTCGGTCTTCACCCTCTCCGAGGAATAAGACAATTTCATAAAAATAGTCTCTAAATTTCTGCAATTGTAGGTTCTGTAATTGGGGAAACTAGGCTCTAAAATGGGTTTTTAAAAAAATCTGGAGTCAGTGCAGGGAGTCTATAGTTGTATGCAAAATACTTATGTACACATGTGTCCTTTTTCTGTAGAGATGGTCCATATTTTCATAGATGGGTCTATGATTACAGAAGATTAAAAACCACTGATTCACAATTGCTGACCAAAAGGGCAATCATAATCATGAGCCACTCAGGCGCCCTGCCCTACAGTTTTAACAAGAGAGGCTAAGAGGCTTTGGCTGTGTTCTGTTTGTGCTGCATTAATGAGTCCCTCCTCTGGGCACCTGGGTGGCTCAGTCGGTTAAGCGTCTGCCTTCGGCTCAGGTCATGATCCCAGGGTCCTGGGATCGAGCCCCACATCAGGCTCCTTGCTTGGCGGGAAGCCTGCTTCTCCCTCTCCCACTCCCCCTGCTTGTGTTCCCTCTTTCACTGTCTCTCTCTCTGTCAAATAAATAAATAAAATCTTAAAAAAAAAAAAATGAGTCCCTCCTCAGGTTCTAAATGTAAAGTGAGGGTGTGGTCAGAACCCTTGTCAGCCCAGAATGATCTATCTTTCCCCACACAGAAAAATGTTCCTTCTCTGGGAAAGCTACTGCACAGAGCCCCCAAGTTCTGACCAAGTGATCCATGCTGAGCCCTCTGGGTGACATCAGGAAGTGTGCACATGAAGCATGACCACTGGAGAATTCTGTCACTGAGGTCTGGGCCTCCAGTTACTATGATGCTTTTGCTCCTTGGGAGATGCTATTTGCAAAGTAAATTGTAGCTGGCAGGGCAGACTTCATGGGTGTGTGACCTGGACAGGTGTCCAGGGCCCCATGCTTAGAAAGGCCCTCTGCTTTATTTAATGTTCTACTGTACTGTCCTGAAATTCTTAATAATTTCTGAACAAATGGCCCCATATTTTTACTTTGCACTTGTTTCCACAAATTACGTTGCCAGTCCCGAGTTGCTGCATATACCTGAAACAGTACCACATAGTGGAAAGAACACAAGCCTTGGGGGTTCAAATCCAGTTCTGTAACTTCCCAGCTGTGTGAGCTGGGTGTGAGTAGATTCCTTAACCTCTCTGAGCTTCGGTGTTCTTTCTTTTTTTAAAGATTTCATTTATTTATTTGACAGAGAGAGAGACAGCGAGAGAGGGGGAACACAAGCAGGGGGAGGGGAGAGGGAGAAGCAGGCTTCCCGTGGAGCAGGGAGCCCGATGCGGGGCTTGATCTCAGGACCCTGGGATCATGACCTGAGTGGAAGGCAGACGCTTAACGACTGAGCCACCCAGGCGCCCCTGAGCTTCGGTGTTCTTATATCTAAAGTATCCAAATGGTGATCATTATATCTAACTTTTATAATTGTTGGGGCAATTAAACAGTATGTAATGTAGTAATTGGTAATGGTTTATAATAACAATGATTATTTGAAAATAACTAAGTCAAGGAAGAATAAAATACATTAGTGTGAAAGGCAGATCAAAACAAAACAAATAAAGTCACACATAGACTTTTAAAGCTGGGTCAAGTTGTTTTCACCTTTGTCCTTCCATTGCACTTTGCACAGAGTACCAGTAGAACGCTTAAAAATATTATTACTTTCCTTTATTATGCATATTTTCCCCATTTAAACTCTGAGGACCCTTGAGCCTAGGGGTCTATCTATCCTTTAAAAAATATTTTCAGGGCCGCCTGGGTGGCTCAGTTGGTTGGGCAGCTGTCTTCAGCTCAAGTCATGATCCCAGGGTTCGGGGATCGAGCCCTGCGTCCGGCTCCCTGCTCAGCAGGGGAGTCTGCTTCTCCCTCTCCCTCAGCCCCTGCTTTCTCTCTCCCTCACTCTGTCTCTCAAATAAATAAATAAAATCTTTAAAAAAAAAAAATTTTCAGTTCCTTGCATAAGGCCTGTCCCAGATAGATGTTTAGTAAGTATTTGTTGAAAGAATAAACTAATGTATTAGGTCATTTTATAGTTGAGGAAGTGAGGCCCAGAGAAGTGAAATGAGTTGCCTGAGCTCACAAGGCTCTTCCTTGGCAAAGCCGGAACTGGCGTCCCCTTTGTTTGTTTAGAAGGGATTGCCTGGGGGACTGTGTGGACCCAGCCCTTGGCGCTATTAGACACTGTCTTTGTTGCTTGCTGAGTTGCAATTATCAAATTATCTGGTAAACGTTTGAGCCTTTTGAGCAAGTATATATTTATTTATTTATTTGGAGCAAAAAATCAGAGGGCAAGACCAGCCACTGAACCAGAATATACTTGAGACTATCCCAGGGAACTTCTGGAGACAGCAATCCATCAGATCACCTTTCCTGAGCTCACAATTCTGGGGCAGCTCAGGCTCCCCTCTTCCCTTCCCCAAGTGCTTCCATTCATGAGATTCTCTTCTGTGATGCTGATGTCCTGGGTGTGATTGATTACCTGCTCCTATCTTGCGGACCTGAGAGTGACCTTCTAGATGCATTTGTAAGGAACCAGCTTGAAAACAAAAACAAAAACTTGAAGACGTCCTCTGGTTGGCCTGAGATAAGGGGGCCTTAGGGTCTTTTTTCATTAGCCTGGCAAAACAATCCAAACAGTAAAAATCCATAAGAAAATATTCTGCTTCCAGGGACTTAAAAGACGCTTGCTCTGCTCGTGTTTCACCCACCCCGTCAACGTGAGACCATCCCTGTGTAGGAAAAAATAAGTGTGCTTGTGGGAGGAGAGGAAGGGAGGAAAGAAGAGAAGACAAGGAGAGAAACAGAGAAAGGGAGGAGGGAGGAGCGGTGGAAAGCCAGGGAAAACGTGAAGAGCTAGACAAAAACAGAGAGAGACTGCATATACTTGGACAGTGATGGGGGACGGATGTTTACCTGCAGAATCCCAGGAGGCCAAATCAAATCATGAGCGTGAGTCAGTGCAAATCCCTTTGTTAAGCCCAACTGGTGCAATAATAATTCTTGTGCGGGGCAGGAGATGGGGGTGGGGTCCAGTGAAAGGGTCTGGGTTTGAGTTTTCATTCGGATGCTAATTTGTTGTATGAACATGGACACATTACTTCAAATCCTGGGTCTCAGTTTTCTCATCCAGAAGTGGGGGAAACAGATGAAATAAAACATACGAAAGTAATTTGAAAAAACAGAGTGTGAGACAAGCAAACACAGTCTCAAATTTACACTCAAGCTAGATCCATTCCCCTTAAATCAAAACAGACTTCAGGGCGCCTCCAGCTCTGCTTCTCATGGGCTCAGGAAAGTTTTCTACCTTGGGTTTTTTAAATAAATAAATACATAATCCAGTGATCTCGTCACATCATTACGAACTCATTCCGAATCATGGATACAACATGGAAAATCATACTGTAAAAGAACAAGGCATACGGTTTACCCACTGGCGCTCAACAAACGTACTCAAGCAGAAAGGGCAGGTCTGGTTAGCAGTGCGGTCTGGCTCAGACGCTGGCTCTGCCGTCACATGCCGCATGGCCATGGGCAAGATCCTCAGCCTCACCCAACCTCACTCCTGCCACTTCAGATGCGAAACACCTCCCTCCCCGTGTTGCCGCCTGCTTGAGAGTGTTCTATGAAGACATGAGATGGGACATGAAACCACTATTTTACGATTGTGTGTTTGTCTGGGGTGTCAGCAGTGAAAGCAGATTCCAGGTAACTTACATAGAAGGGAATTTACTGAAGGGCTATTGGAGGATAGAAATGGGTAGAAGTTAAGGGAGATTCTTGTGCTAGGAAGGAAGCAGTGGGGGTACAGTGAAAAATCTAGGTTTGAATTTTGGCCTGGATGATAATTTATCATGTGACCATGGACACGTCATTTTAAGTCCCAGGACTCAGTTTTCCAATCCAGAAGTGGCAAGTCAGAGGGCAAGGCCAAAGGAGTCACAGTAATGGTGTCTTGGCGGGAGTATTGGGTCAGCATGCCAACTTTTGAACAAATGACTTTTGCTACTTTTGAACAAATGACTTCCAGCTGTCTCCATGGATAACCACCAACCACATCCATGCTCTTGTATTGCTCCCCTGAGGCTCCCAGTTCAAGGGAATACCACTGGGTGGGCTAATCCCAAATCAGTTACCCATCATCAGATTTTGCCAAGGCCAAGGGTGTGTATGTGTGTGTGTGTGTGTGAGAGAGAGAGAGAGAGAGAGGAGTAGGGAGAGAGAGAGAGATCCTGTCTACTTTCAATGTGGAAGATGGGTCCTACCTCACACCAGGAGAAACTACAACAGAGATCAATTCTTAGAAAGAGAGGGGGATTAGGTGACAGATACTACATAATAAAAATATGGCAAATGCCCACTGTAGCTCTGAAGAGGGTCTTCTAACCTCTTCTGGAGGTCATGGAATCTGACTCGTGCAGGAATGGCTCCTCTTCATGGACAAAGGGCCCAAAGACAGTACAGGGCATTTAGCGTCTGTTGGTGTGGATAGGAAGGAGCCAGCTGTGTCTGCTCATTCAAAGTGGTTTTGGGAGAGAAAAATCAAAAAGAAATGGAAGCAAATAATTAGGGATTTATTAACATTGAAAAAGCACATAAAAAAAGTTGCGTTCGGTTAAATGGTGAGTAGCCAGTTCTTCTGATGTCTTTTGACTGGTTTCCCCACAGCTATTTCTCTAAACCTGTCTGCACTCAGAGGCAGCCCATGTGTATTTCCCACACACTCTCAGCTCCCAGCGAACTCTCCTGAACCGTGGGTGGCCATGTCACTGATCGTTATGGTCCCTGCCTCAGGAACTGACAGCCTGCTTCCTTTTCTCGGTATCCTTCAAACCCTAATGATTCAAAAAATAAATTCAAGACTCAAGCCCAGGAGCTAAATGCAGTTTTTTTTGTTTGGAAAGCCCAGTTTTTAGTAGAAAATTATCCTTGGCAAGGCAGCTCTGTACCCCGCCCCCCCACCTCTCCCCACACTACTTTATTCGTTTTAAAAATTTTTTGAATATTTTATTTTTAAGTAACCTCTCTACCCACTGTGGGACTCGAACCTACAACCCCGAGTTCAAGAGACGCAGGAGCCACTGACTGAGCCAGCCAGGCGCCACCACTGCTTTATTTTTGCCTCAAGACCAAGTATTCTGATGAATCGCAGCAGCCTCTGGATCCATTTCCTGCCAAATGGTGACAGACCAACAAGAAAATCATGATTAACAGCCCACAAGCCCTTCATTGCAAATAAACAGGACTGCCTCGGGCAATCAGATGTCCCACGTTCACCTCCAGAATTTGATATGGGTTAAGTTTGACTAAATCCTCACTTTTGCATAGGGCTTCAGGGTATGTATAGAGCTTTATGGTTTGCGTGGACCTTCATAGTTTGCCATCTTCTACACATTATTTTACTTGATCCCCATGATAGGGCATCAGGCGACTATGACCTTTCTCCTGGATTATTTTAAACACCTCCTACCTTTCTCAATGACCACTATTTCTTTCCTCTCCCTTCCTTCCTTCCTTCCTTCCTTCTCTTTCTTCTTCTTCTTACTGAGATACATGATACACTTAACATAGAATGAAAAGCATAAATCTCAGCTGTTCACTTTGATGAGTTTTGACAGTTGCACACACTGTGTAACTGCCATGTACAACAAGAAATAAAACATTTCCATCGCCCCAGAACATTCCCTCATTTTTCCAGTCAATTTCTCTCCCCCCCCCCCCGCCCAGGCAGCTACTTCCTGATATCTATCACTATGGGTTATTTTTTCTGTACCTGGATTTCATTTCATGTCAATAGATTCATATGGTGTATGCATTTCTGTCCTTTTTTTTCCCCACAGATTTAAGAATCATTTGTGTTGTGTCTGTCAGGAGTCCCTTCCTTCATATTGCCGAATAGTACGCCAGTGTATAAATACACCACAATTTGCTTAGAAATTCATCTTTTGATAGAGATTTGTAGGGTTTGGGGAGCTCATTTTTGCTCTTACCAATATGGCTGCTATAAAAATTCTTGTGCAAATACTTCTGTGAACATATGTTTTCATTTAACTTGGATAAATACCTAAGAATGAAATTGCCAGGTCATAGGGTAGGTGTATGTTTAACTTTAGAAGAAACCACCAGATAGTGCTCCAAAGCAGCTTCTCAGATATATGGGTTGTCAACATCCACTCTTGCTTCCCCCAGTCATTTCTCCTCAGAGGCTCCAGAGCAATCTATTCAAAACATAACCTTGATTCCATCACTTTCCTGCTTAAACTCGATGGCTTCCTACTGCCCTTCGGATAAAGTCCAAGTTTTTTAACATAGCTTGCATACTTTGGCTCCTCGCTGTGTCTTTAGCTCCCACGTGCCAGTCCCCCTACCCCTTGTGTCTGCAGCGCAGCTGTATGGGGTATCTTTCCATTCCTTGCAGATGAAGCCCCTTCCCTCCTCAGAGCTTTTGTACACGGGGTCCTTTTTCCTGGACAGCCCTCGTTCACTCATTTGCCCCTTTGCCTATTTCTCTGTCAAGTTTCATTTTAAAAAAGTGACTTCCTCAGGGTCTTCCTCTGCTGGCCAGGTCTGTACCCTGTCACCTACGCCCGAAGCGTCCTGGCCTCTGGCTTTGTGCTCACGGCGCTGCTGTTATTTTTAAATTATGTGTATTTGTTTCCATTTTTGAATGGGTTATACATTCATGAGGTTCAAACATTCTCAAAAGATTTTCAGCAAAAAGTTGTATTCCTACCCCTTTCCCCATTTGCCTGGGTTCCAACCTATATATATATATATATGTATATATATATATTTAAGATTTTATTTATTTATTTGACAGAGGGTGAGAGCACAAGCAGGGGAGAGGCAGAGGAAGAGGGAGAAGCAGGCTCCCCGCTGAGCAGGGAGCCTGATGCAGGGCTTGATCCCAGGACTCTGAAACCATGATCTGAGCTGAAAGCAGACGCTTAACCGACTGAGCCACCCAGGTGACACCCCCCCCACACCTATATTTCTTTAAAAACCCAAACCGCTTATATTGGTTTTAAAAGTCTTTCCAGAGATTTTTTTAAATGCCTATAGAAGATTTTACACACACACACACACGCACTATACTATTAGCATTACTATTACTAATACTATCACATGATTTCGTCATATTAGTGTATAACTATTTCTAATCCTATTCGTATTACTATACTGAGTATTACTCTACATGGCTACATTATTCATATAACTGTACTATCACCTAGCATTACGTTAGTACACTCTACACCCTGTCCTACACTTTGCTTTTTCTGCTCACCAACATGCCTGGGCAATTTTCCATTTTAGACCTTAGAGAGCTTCTACATTTTCTGTCACCGGTGCTCACTGTTTCATTCTCTGGCTGATCCAAGGCCACTCTGAGGGCCACTGAAGTCATTTTTAATCTGTTGCTATTACAAACAGTGTTGCAATGATGATAATCATATGCATAAGTTACTTTTTATGAGTGTGAGAACATCTGAAGGATAATTTCTCAGAAACAAATTGCTGGTACAAAGAGTATATGAGCTTGTATTTTAACAAATTTTGGCACAGGGTTGTACCACTTTGTATTCCCACCCACAATGTATCAGCATAAATGTTTCCCCTTGGCCTCACCCATATGTGTTGCGGAACATTTGGACATTTGGCAATCTGAGAACAGAACAATATTATCTCAGCAGAGTTAGTTTTACTTTGCATTTCTTACTTAAGAAAAGAAGCATCTAGTAGGCTTCATTGTATTTCTGACTACTTAGCACAGTGCCTGGCATGTGGTAGATATCCAAGTACATTTATTGATACAATAATAGGCATCTGTATTATATACTAATCTATAATGTCTCATATGCTATATATGTATGTCTTAGGTATTAACATACAATATGCATAGGTATTATATACTAATATGTAGATTTGTTTAATGGATGAAGAAACAATTGATGATCAAAGAGCTTCAGGTGAAGAGATTTAGGACACACAGCTTGTAAGTGGAGACTTTCTGCAGGAGATAGTCTGCTTTCTATCAGTGCAGCGCCAACATTTCTAGGCCAGTCCAGAGAGAGGAAAAGGAGGTGTCACTGAAAAGAGGAAAGTACAATCTTAGCTCCGCCTTGCCCTTAGTGTTACTGTTGAAGTCATTTTTTGTAATTAAAAAAATTTTTTTTAATTATTTGAGAGAGAGAGGGGGAGAATGCGACAGAGATAGTGAGAGAGAGCATGAGCGGGGAGGAGAGGGAGAAGCAGGTTTCCCGCTGAGCAGTGAGCCTGACGTGGGGCTCAATCCCAGGACCCTGGGATCATGACCTGAGCCGAAGGCAGACGCTTAATCGACAGAGCCACCCAGGCACCCCTGTTGAAGTCCTTTTTTATATATGATATGTATTCATTCTCTTTAATGCTAACTAGAGAATACCCAGCTCAAGACCAACTTCTGGGGCCTCACTGCTTGTTTTCTGTTAAGAACATGCCGTGAGGGTGAATTGGACCTGGGTAAGAATCTCAGCTCTGACATTAGCTGTGAGATTGTCCTCTCCTAAGATGCAACTGCCTGGACAACATGTACCTACCTCTAACAGGAATCTTGAGGCTTCTGCTCAGCCTGATTCTCTCCCTCCAATGAGTCTCCTCCCTCTTTGGACCTGGTGACTCCAGGAGCCTGGCAGAGCTGATTGGACCCGGGGTGGGCTGACCCATGTTAGGTCAGTCAGAATCTCAGAGGCATGTGGGCCTAGGACCCAGAGGTGCTGCTAATTCTTGGTCTGGGCAGTGGGGTGAGACGATGACTGGGTAGGCCTCTTTTTGACTGCATGTCAAAACTTTGAGAGGACCCTCTCCTTTCTCTGCCTCATTTCAGAGCCAACTGAGGGATGAACAAGGGAAGAGCAATATATCAGCTTTTTGCAGATAAACATGGCTTAGTGTGGCATTGCTGAACCCCACAGTGAGATAGACTTTTTGTAGGCAGCCCTAAATAGCCGGAGGCTGCATCACAAAGATGGAGGAAGGGAGACTGGGGGCCTTCTGGGGGCTTTCAGAGAAGAAAGGGGAGGGAAAGAGCTCAGCTATGAGTGCCTGGTTCTTTTCCCAAATTCATGACCAAAGGCTGGAAGTGTAACCCTAATGAAGTCCTTGTACTTGAAAACAAGGAAGGTCACCCTAACACGGGGGTAGAGAGAGAAGTCAGAACAAGAGACAACTCCTTCCGGAGAAGCAGGTCCCTTTGTCTGCACTCTGACGTCCTGACCTCTGCTTCTAGTCTCCCTCGGGAAGCCCAGACACACTTCTTACCCTTACATTCTCTCAGATACAGCACAGTCTTTATAATCAGATGTCTCCCTTTATTTAAATTCTTTCACATGGTCCTGTTACTGATAACCAGGATTCTGAGTCACACAACTGTTGTGAGGTTTAAATAGAAAAATGAAGAGAGGGCACCTTAACACAGTGGACTAACACATGTTTAGGTTTACAGATACAGACACAGATAATAGGTGGGGGAGGCATGGGGCCAAGTTTCAAGCCTCAGTCGGTCAATTCATTTCTGCTTTGAACATGACACCAAACAAACCCCGAAGTCTAGAAGTTTCGACTTGAAGGTCAAAGAGCCATAAAAAGTAGTCTTTTTGCTGTGAAAACATTGCTGAAGACATGTTTGAAGACATGGGAAAACTGTGTGGGGCAGTAGCTGGGGCCAGATATACTTGAGTAGCAATTCAGGCTCCAACACCTACTAGCTGAGAAGGCTTACAGAATTCATCACCTCTGGGAATCTGAATTTCCTCAATTTCAAGAGAAAAACTTCATTTGTGTGGTTGTCATAAGTACTGTGCTCCTGGCACATAGTGAGTGCTCAGTAAATGGGAGGTAATAGTGTAATATTCTCAATATTCCCAAGAAGGGTCAAGAGAACACTCCTTTCTGATAATAAGAGCTACCTGCTTCAGCATGTTTCCCTTTTTGCCTGGAGTTCAGAATCAAACTTAAACGCAGTCATGACAACCTCATTGCCATTAAAGCTGTCATGTCATAAACCCCTTTTTCTGGCTCTTGCTGTTCAGCCACTGAAGCTTATTGACCAATGAGAAGAAGCTTATCAACCTGAGCAGGGCATTCGTATATATATGTGTGTGTACACACACGCTCACGAGCTTCAGTTAAACAGCGATTTTTCAAGACAATTCCCACTTGGGTGATTGCCTGCCAAGGGAAAATGTATATCATTTTTTCAGTTCAGCATCCAGGGGCTCTGCAAATGAGTCCAAGAGAAATTTAATCTTGGTGTACATAACAGAAACGGGGCAGCCAGCCAGCAAACTTGGGTTTTATAAGAAAAATGGAGAGAAATGCAACGTGCTCTTTGTCACGTGATGTCTAGGGTGATGGAGTGTGGCCCTACTGAGCTAAGGGCTAACCCCAGGAAAAGGACAGGGGTACCTTGGTGGGTTGTGCTAAAGGACGGTCTTTGAGGGATCAGTTTCCTTGGGTGACTTAAAGGCTGCAGTAAAGGGTGCCTGGGTGGCTCAGTCATTAAGTGTCTGCCTTCCACTCAGGTCATGATCCCAGGGTCCTGGGATCAAGCCCCACATCAGGCTCCCTGCTCAGTGGGAAGCCTGCTTCTCCCTCTTCTACTCTCCCTGCTTGTGTTCCCTCTCTCGCTGTCTCTCTCTCTGGAAAGGCTGCAGAAAACGCCAAGGAATGAAACACTGAGCTTCAGCATCCAGGTTGTTGGTGTTAAAAGTGTCACAGATCAGAAGCTGCTAAGGATGGAGTGCAGGGAGAGGGGAGATGGAGGGGGTATGAAGGCATGAGGGAAGCTGGGAGATGAGCTGGGGCCAGATCATGGAAGGGAGATTACACCTTCCCCTCGGAATTGTGGGGAGCCTTTGGACCATTTTAAACAACAGTATTGTCTTTCCTACTCTTCAACGTCGACTGAACTAGGAGGCAGGAATTATTATCATGTAACTACTATGACAATGCTTGGAGGTCAATTTTATTACTTTTCTTCTCCAATTGAGTAAACTGAGACTCACAGGGTAACTCAATTGCCCAGGATTACCCCGCAGGTGGAGCCAACACTTGAACCTGAGTATTGGAGCCTTCAGGCCCAGTGACTGCATTTTCCAGTTTGGCTTCAAGGCAAAAGCATTATCTTATTTATTGACCTGTGTTTTTCTAGCTCTCCTTACTTAGCCCCAGCTCTCCAAAAGTCAATTGAGTCTGGGGAGTTGAAAAAGTCAAACATGACCTGACCTTTTATTTATTTATTTTTTAAAGTCCACCAGGCTCTAGAAATGGCTGTAGGAGCTCACAAATTAAGTGCACGTTGAGGCCAGAGGCCCCTTTCTCCCCTTCTGAGCATATTCCCTTTCCCAGGCCAGTCTCTGGGAGAGGAATTTTGCCCATGGGAGCTGTCTCAGGTGCCGACTGCTCCCTCTGACCTTTCCTTGCCTCCCTACCACATTCTTGCATCTCAATCAGAACTGGTCAATGTTTCACTCCCCCAGCTCCCCTCCCCACCGGATCTTCTGAGGCTGGTGAACAATTAACCTCCAGCAGCTCTTGATCTTCTCTCCCCGGAAGCCTGCCAGCACTTAACTGCTGGGTGTCAATGATCTACCAAACCTGACAGGTCCCGGGTGTCCTCTCTGGTCTCCCAGGAGCCACACATTTTTACAATGATTCTGACCATATAAGATTCTTCCAGACAAGGAAATACATCTTGGGGAACAACAGAGCCCAAACACCTGCATTAACTCCTGAGTCACGTTTTCTGTTGGAAATTCCTACAAAGAACCAGAGAAGAGGGAGGAAGATTCTAGTCTAGCTCTAGCCAGCTGGCCTCAACCAAGACTCTTCACTTGTGCAGATCTTCTCTTCTTCATTTACAAAACGAGGAGCGTCATTCTCCCCTCACACTTTTATACGGATTAAATGGCAATGTGTGCAAAACTCTAACCCATGGTAGCAATTTAATAAGTATTCATACTTAAGAAACTGTAGCCTAGGGCACCTGGGTAGCTCAATCGGTTAAATGTCTGCCTTTGGTTCATGATCCTGGGGTCCTGGGATTGAGTCCCGAGTCAGGCTCCCTGATCAGTGGGGAGTCTGCTTCTTTCTCTCCCTCTGCCACTTTCCATGCTTGTTCTCTCTCTTTTGCTCACTCTCTCTTGCAAATAAATAAAAAATCTTAAAAAAAAATAAAAGAAACTGTAGCCTCAAGTTGATCAAATCATAGAATGCTTCAACTGGAAAGGGCCTCATGGAGCTTGTACATCTTTTACGGAGAGGGAAGTCTGGCATGTATCCAATGATCTCTCAGCAAGTAAGGGGTCTATAGTCTAGCTCAGCTCTGTCTAGTAGAAATCCAACATATAAATCATACATGTAATTTAGACGTTTCTAGCAATCATGTTTTAAAAAGTAAAAGGAAACAGGAGAAATTAACTTTAATAACATACTTTACTTAATTCAGTATACACAAATATATTATCATTTTATGTAAGCAATATAAAAACTATTAATGAAATATTTTACTTTTTTGTACTAAACCTTCAAAATCTGGCGTGTATTGTACACTTACCGCACTCAGTAAACTGAGTCAACTAGACTAGTCTGAGTCAACTCAGACTAGCCACATTTCAAGTGCTTGATAGCTACGCATGACTAGTAACTACATTATTGGGCAGTGCAGGTCTAATTGAATTAAAGACAGCAAATATTTTGCGCACCTGTCATGTGCCAGGCACTCTGTTAGATGCAGGGAGATGAGGAACAAACAGCAGGGGACTAGGGGGACAGCTTTGGAAACCACAATCATAATCCAAGGCTGGGAGTCCCTCCCCCTCTAGGCTGCTGGATTACTCATCTGTTTGGTTGAGCAAGTCCAGAAGAAAATTCTCTTGGGAAAATATCAATACCTCTAGGGCATTTCCCTCTGCTCAGGTATCAGAGGATAGAAAAGCATTTATGGGACCACCTTAGATGGGACCAAGGGCAAGTCCTCCACTGGAACAGGATGAACGCAGATAGGTTGGCTGATTTTTGAGATGGGAAGTTTCTGTAGTTTTTTTTTTTTAATTGCTTCTATGTTAATTTCTCAGGGAAATAGCAGGTATATACTTTTACATATATGCCCAAGAGAAAGAAAAACATATGTCTACTCAAAAACTTGTATGTGAATGTTTAAGCATTAGTCATAAGAGCCAAAGTGGAAACATCCCAAATGTCCATCAACTGATGAGCAGAATATAGCATGTGGTATATCTATGCAAGGGACATTTCTTCAACAATAAAAAGGAAAGAAGTACTGACTCATGCCACAATAGGGAATAATCTTGAAAACATTATGCTAAGTGAAAGAAACCAGTCACCACGAAAGATCACATATTATATGACTCTACTTATATGAAATGTCAAGAATAGGCAAATCTAGAGAGACAGCAAGTCTGTTAGTGGTTGCCTAAGGCTGAGATGGGGCTAGGGGGAAATAGGATGTGACAATTGATGGGTATAGGTTTCTTTTGGGTGATGAAAATGTTCTAAGATTGATTGTGCTGATGACTGCACAACTCTGAATATACCAAGAAACATTGCATTTAAACTTTAAATGGGTGGATTGTATGGTATGTGAATTACATCTCAATAAAGCTGTTAAAAAAGAAAAAAAAAAAAAGCACTTATGTGTACTGAGCTGCTCTTACATCCCAGGCGTTGCGCTCTGCACTCAACAGGTTGGATTTACTTCTCATAGTGACTGTGTGGGGATAGTATTTTGTCCATTTTAAAGAAAAGGAAATAAAGGCTTGGAGAAGTTAAATAATTTGTCCAAGAGTCTTACAATTTATCATAGGTGAACCTAGGGCTCGGTCTCAGAAAGCAGGCATCTTTAACTTGGTCATTGTCACCCCATGGGGATGTAAGAGAGATGAATGTTCATTGACCCTTACTATTTTGGCCTATTCATAAACATTCCCAAAGCTTCTTGAATTAAGTGACTGGAGGTTTATTTATTTATTTTTTTAAAGATTCACTTATATATTTTTAGAGAGAGAGCACGAGATGGGGGTGGGGGCAGAAGGAGAGGGGAATCCTGAAGCAGACTCCCCGCTGAGCGCAGAGAAGGAGGCAGGGTTTCATCCCAGGACCTTGAGATCGTACCTGAGCCGAAATCAAGAGTCAGGCACTTAACCACTTAACCAGCTGAGCCACCAAGGCGTCCCTGGAGGTTTATTTTGATAACAACTTCCCATCCCAGGGAAGCTCCCCCTGCCTGAAGCTTCTTTCAACTCAGTTCCTCTCAGCTGCTGAGAACCACTCTGTGTCTCAGAGGCCTCAAGTTGAAAAGGGTGTCAGGCTCAAGTTCATCTCAAGGAGGGTTTACCTCATTTCTCTAACCTGAGCATGTTGCCCACAGCTTCCCTTTGCCAATGTGCTGAGGAGCCGGGCCAGGAATGGCTTTTTCTTTCCCACAGCCTGGACGGCTCTGCCTCTGGTTCCTGCTGCCGTCACTTGGGACCTGTGTATGCTGGTTAATAAAAGCCCCCAGAACATGAATACACACCAAGCTGGAGCATGGGCTATGGCAGCTACAATATTTCCCGAAAGAATGTCAACTGCCCTGAGGGTCACAGATAAGAAGCTTGTAAACTCAGAATAATCAAGGGGAATACAATATTCTGATCAAGTTCATCAGTGTGATTTAATGGGGAAATCTCCCTTTAGAGGAGAGTAGACAGCGTGTTGGGGGGGTGGTACCAATTCCTAGACAAGAGTGATACTTTACATCAAGAAACAAATCAAAATTAGACCACATCCTAAAACATAGAGCATATGACACCCTGTGGGGCTTGCCTGGCTGAACTTGAACTAGATTGAAGGAAGGATTTTTAAAAAACCCTCAAAACTACAGGTTTATTCTGTCATTTGAAATAATGTATTTACTTATATTTCATTCAGTCAACAAATACTTTTTTAATTGCCCACTAGGCACTGTACTAACCATTATACATACAAGTTTGAAGACAGTAAAATGGATCTACCCATATGGGGGATTTTCAGTCTAGCAGGAAGCAGATGGGAAGAAGAAAAATACCAGGGAAAGGCACCCAACTTTCAGGTGCCAGAAGCTAAGACCCTAATAGTTGAGAAGTCTGAATTTCAGAAGTCATGTGTGGATATGCAAATTTTGGAGCCGATCCATGATATTTAAAACCATGGGAATGAATGAGATTCCCTAGGTAGGAAAAAAAAGGTTCAGGACTGAGCACCTACGGATATTGATAGTTCTCGAGGCGTGGGCTAGGAGGAGCTGACAAGGGAGAGGGTGAAGGGGAGGAGCAGAGAGTCAACTTCGGTGTGAAGAGTGCCTCACCATGCCTAACGGCTGCTGGGAGACAAAGTAAGCCAGCAACAACAAAGGAGGGTTGTTTGGATATGGTGTCCTGGTGACATCGGTTAGTCATTGAGGGGTTTGGGTGAAATTTAAATAAGAAGCGGGGTTGTGAGGACAGAGCAAGAAGTTTGCTCTTTTGGAAAGTTTGGCCAAAATAGGCAT
Organism: Neomonachus schauinslandi; assembly: GCF_002201575.2. Lineage (NCBI taxonomy): Eukaryota > Metazoa > Chordata > Mammalia > Carnivora > Phocidae > Neomonachus > Neomonachus schauinslandi. Next base: position 66,278,370 of record NC_058413.1, on the reverse strand, counting down.
CTGAGAAATATAGTGATAGCTAGAAGGGGAATCCCTTGGGTTGGTCAAGAACATTTTGGGTTGATCTCAGAGAGGGCATAGAGATGATGTTTTTGTGTCCACGGTCACCCTGTTCCTTCTTCCTGGAGTGTCTCTCTGGCAAATTTCTAGCTATTCCGTAAGGTCCAGATTTAAGTGTGCTGTCATCTGTCAAACATTTTCCCCAGGCCCATGTAGATGTCTGTCTTGAGCCCCCAAGCCATTCTGTATGCACGTTGTCTTCCTTATCTGACTGCATGGTAATGGAAACTTTTTCTGTCTCTCTTCTCCATTAGACAAAAACGATGTCCTTGAAGCGTATGGACTGTGTCTTCTCAAACTTGTATCATGAGCACAGGTAGGTGCTTAGAAGTTGGCACTTGGAAGATATCCATTAAATATTTGACAAATGAATAAGTAAACGAATGAATAAACTAACCATGAGTTTGGAAGCAGTTTGAGTGGCAACTCTAGGGTATGAATGGAAAAATGAAGGTACAGAGCAGTTTGGAGTTTGATAATTTCACAAAGTCGGAGGAGCACCTGCAAAAACCATCAAATCTCCGGCCTGACCCTGTTCACTGTTCCCAGGTCCCTGCCAGCCCGCAAGACACCAGCAGCTGAAACCCTCCCATTCACATCAAGCCTCAAACTTCACCACAGACACACAGACCTTGGGTGTGGGTGGCCAGCCAGGGATGGGGGGGCGGGGGGGACTTGGCTTCCTGCAGATGGAAAGCATCAGGCTATGGGCTAGAAAAACTGAAGCTCAAGGGGTCCACAAGGTGTCACTGTTGATCCTCGGCTTAAAAAAACTGATTTGGCCAGGGACTTTAGAAAGCTTTTAAAAGCACTTACTTTGCAGATGAAGAAACTCAGGCACAGAGAGGTAAATATGATTTTAACTAAGCTCACATAACAAGTTAGTGGCAGAACAATTCACAGAATCCAGTCCCTTAACTTTGGAGCCAACATAACTACCTTCTCCCACTGCTCTTAGAGGGGCATTTAAAGATGAGGACCCAGCAGTCTCTACAATCATTCACTCAAGACAGTGGCTCTAGATTGGAAATAGACTAGAGAAAAAATGGAGAAAGAAAAGAGCATGAAGAAAAGCCCCCAGCTTTCACCTTCACATGTGCTGTATTCAAAGTGTCCGGGTTAGATACCGTCGCCGACAATGAGAGCACAGCACGCAGGGCCTCCGTCTGCGGCGGGGTTTGAAGAGCTGAATAGAAAGTCTCAGGTAATGGATTTCATCCTTTTTATGGCTTCAGCTTAAAAAGAGTCTGGTTCCCAAGGAAAACAAGAAGCCAAGTTGCTTCAGCAAAGAATTACTGAAACCTAAGTAGGAACTAGATACAAACATTTGCTGGATAGGACAAGGATACATTTCTGGGCCCTGCTGTTCAGGGAATGGGAGGCTTCAGGGCAGAAGAGCCTTTGTGAGCCAGTGACCCCGAGACCAGGCATTTATCCCCGTGTCTGGAAAGAACCACGTAGCCAAGGAGTCCCGAGGGAGGGACTCTGGCCTCCCGTCCAGGTGTCCCATGAGGTCGCTCCCATGTTCCTTGGCCTGAATGCCATCAGCCCCTTCTGCTCCCTGTGTGGCTTCTATTGGAGTCTCCTTTTCTTGCCTCCCAGGTAACATTTTTTTTTTTTAATTAAAAGAGCTTTATTATTTACTTAGGTAATAAAATTAATATGAGCCCATGACAAAAATTCAGGTACCAAGTAGCAGAAAGAAGAAAAGGTAAGATCCATAATCCTTCCATTCAGAAATAATTGCTGTGAACAGCAGTTGGCCTGCAGGGCACCTACCTGGTGTGTGAGGTCCCGGGTTCAGAGCCAGGAAATGACACCCACCCATCTGACTTCTCCCAGAGCTTACATTCTAGTGGGGGGTGAGGGGGGAGATATCAGTCAATTTTAAAAAGAAGTGAAATATATAGGATGTCAGATTGTAGTAAGCACTATGAACACAAATAAACCAGAGAAGGGGATGGGGACTGAAAGTAGGATATTTATTTATTTAGATTTATTTATTTGAGAGAGAGAGTGAGAGTGGGGGCGGGGGGCAGGGAAGAGGGGCAGAGGGGGAGAGAGAGAGACTGAAGCAGACTCCCTGCTGAGTGTGGAGCCTGATGCGGGGCTCGAGCCCACGACCCTGAGATCATGACCTGAGCCAAAAGCAAGAGTCTGACACTTAACTGACTGAGCCACCCAGGCACCCCGAAACTAGGATATTTAGAAAGAAACATTTGAACAAGGACCTGAAGCAGATGAGGGAGCAAACCATGTGGACATCTGAAGGAAGACTTTCCTTTACCTTCTATTTTCTGTGCACATATAATAATGCAATGATAGCATAAGCAATGTATGACTACATCCTCAATGTGAAAGACTTCAAATGACACAGGAATATGTGAGTACCAAGAGTCCGTCCTTCTCACCACTCTATCACCTCCTCCCTCCAAGTAAACACTTTGACAATGGGGCGTTCCCTGCCTGAACTTTGTCTCTGTGTTTATGTGCGTTTCTGTATATCTCACGCACGCGTTTAGCTTTATTTCCTACATAAATGAGATTATTCTTTGTGAAAGTGATGCCTTTTTCTTTTCAGCAGACAGACAGGCTCTTCTTCTTTTTTTTCCCCTTCAATTCTCTTTTATTTTATTATGTTATGTTAGTCATCATACATCATTAGTTTTTGATGTAGTGTTCCACGATTCATTGTTTTCGTATAACCCCCAGTGCTCCATGCAGTACATGCCCTCCTTAATACCCATCACCAGGCTAACCAACTTCCCTCCCCCTCCCCTCTAAAACCCTGTTTGTTTCTCAGAGTCCATAGTCTCTCATGGTTCATCTCTCCCTCCGATTACACCCCCTTCATTTTTCCCTTCCTTCTCCTAGTGTCCTCCATGCTATTCCTTATGTTCCACAAATAAGTGAAACCATATGATAATTGACTTTCTCTGCTGGACTTATTTCACTTAGCATAATCTCCTGCAGTCCCATCCATGTTGATGTAAAAGTTGGGTATTCATCCTTTCTGATGGCTGAGTAATATTCCATTGTATATATGGACCACATCTTCTTTATCCATTCATCTGTTGAAGGGCATCTCGGCTCTTTCCACAGTTTGGCTATTGCGGACATTGCTGCTGTGAACATTGGGGTGCATATGGCTCTTCTTTTCACTATGTCTGTGTCTTTGGGGTAAATACCCAGTAGTGCAATTGCTAGGTCATAGGGTAGCTCTATTTTTAATTTTTTGAGGCACCTCCACACTGTTTTCTAAAGTGGCTGTACCAACTTGCATTCCCACCAACAGTATAAGAGGGTTCCCTTTTCTCCACAACCTCTCCAACATTTGTTGTTTCTTGCCTTGTCAATTTTCGCCATTCTAACTGGTGTAAAGTGTATCTCAATGTGGTTTTGATTTGAATTTCCCTGATGGCTAATGATGATGAACATTTTTTCATGTGTCTGTAAGCCATTGGTATGTCTTCTTTGGAGAAATGTCTGTTCATGTCTTCTGCCCATTTTTTGACTTGATTATTTGTTTTTTCAGTGTTGAGTTTGAGAAGTTCTTTATAGATCTTGGATACCAGCCCTTTATCTGTAGTGTCATTTGCAAATATCTTCTCCCATTCTGTGGGTTGCCTCTTTGTTTTGTTACTGTTTCCTTTGCTGTGCAGAAGCTTTTTATCTTGATGAAGTCCCAAAAGTTCATTTTTGCTTTTGTTTCACTAGCCTTTGGAGAAGAATCTTGAAAGAAGTTGCTGTGGCCGATGTCAAAGAGGTTACTGCCTATGTTCTCCTGTAGGATTTTGATGGATTCCTGTCTCACATTGAGGTCTTTCATCCATTTTGAGTTTATCTTTGTGTATGGTGTTAGAGAATGGTTGAGTTTCATTCTTCTGTATATAGCTGTCCAATTTTCCCAGCACCATTTATTGAAGAGACGATCTTTTTTCCATTGCATATTTTTTCCTGCTTTGTTAAAGATTATTTGACCATAGAGTTGAGGGTCCATATCTGGGCTCTCTATTCCGTTCCATTGGTCTATATGTCTGTTTTTGTGCCAGTACCATGCTGTCTTGGTGATAACTGCTTTGTAATATAGCTTGAAATCGGGCAATGTGATGCCCCCAGCTTTGTTTTTCTTTTTCAACATTTTCTTGGTGATTCGGGGTCTTTTCTGATTCCATACAAATTTTAGGATTGTTTGTTCCAGCACTTTGAAAAATGTCATTGGAATTTTGATCGGGATGGCATTGAAGGTATAGATTGCTTGGGGCAGCATAGACATTTTAACAATGTTTATTCTTCCGATCCATGAGCATAGAATGTTTTTCCATCCTTTTGTGTCTTCTTCAATTTCTTTCATTATTGTTCTGTAGTTCCTAGAGTATAGATCCTTTACCTCTTTGGTTAGGTTTATTCCGAGGTATCTTATGGTTTTTGGTGCTATTGTAAATGGAATCGTTTCTCTAATTTCTCTTTCTACAGTTGCATTTGTTAGTGTATAAGAAAGCTGATTTCTGTGCATTGATTTTGTATCCTGCCACATTACTGAATTGCTGTATGAGTTCTAGTATTTGGGGGTGGAGTCTTTTGGATTCTCCACATAAAGCATTATGTCATCTGTGAAGAGAGAGAGTTTGACTTCTTTGCCAATTTGAATACCTTCTTAATGTTTTCTAAACTTCAGAGGTCTAGGAGAACTATGGCCCATACTACTAAAATGAAATTGAGCGTGGGTGGAGGTTTCACTTCCTCCCCTGGGCTATTAATCTAGTATTCACTGCATTAAATTATACTAATTTGTTTCTGCCTCTGTCTCTTGTCCTGGACACTGAGTTCTTTGTGGTCAGGGGTTCTGTCTTGTCATCCCTGACTTTCCAGGGCCTGTACAATGCCTAGCATATGGTGGGCATCTGGTAAATGAATGGGCAGTTAATTGCACTTGTATACATTACCCGAGAAGACCTCCAACATTGGATGGGATAGAGGCTGAGATCGATGTTATGGTCTGTCCTAATAGGAGCCAGTTTATTCTCCACTGAAAAATCTGTGTCACTGTTGGATACAGGGACTGTGGATACAGCCAGGATGACTGTGGTCAAGTCATTCAGATCATGAAGTCCAATGTTAGCATTAGAATTAAAAGACCAACTAAAGAGAACTAACTTTCACTCCCTTTGCCAAAAGAAATGGGCATTTATTTATTTATTTATTATTATTTTTTAAAGATTTTATTTATTTATTTGAGAGAGAGAGAAAGCATGAGGTGGGGAGGGCCAGAGGGAGAAGCAGACTCCTCGCTGAGCAAGGAGCCCGATGCAGGACTCGATCCCGGGACTCCAGGATCATGACCTGAGCCGAAGGCAGTTGCTTAACCAACTGAGCCACCCAGGCGCCCAAGAAATGGGCATTTAGTGAGTACACAAATGTGCTAAGCATTTTATAACACATTCATCATTCAAGGCAGAAAACAATGAGTTTTAGTTTGCAGATGAGTAAAACCACAAATCAGAGGTTAATATGGATATGTGGGCCCATTAAAGTGTCACTATCCAGATTTTATTAACATTTCCCCATATTTGTTTTAGATTGGGGTTTTTTTGTGGGGGGGGGCTGGGTGATGCAGTCAGTCAAGCGTTGGACTCTTGGTTTCAGCTCAGGTTGTGATCTCAGGGTCATGAGATCAAGCCCACCTCAAGCTCCGCACTCAGCAGGAGTCTGCTTGAGATTCTCTCTCTCTCTCCCTCTGCACCCTCCCACTCATGCTCTCTCTCTCTCTAATAAAAAATAAATAAGTCTTTAAAAAATAGATTTTTTTTTTCCAAAAAAATGAACCAATAAATATACCCTGGAGGGCCGTATTCACGAATTCCATTGCCAACACTGGATGAGATAATTTAAAAGTCACTTAATGGAACTTCATCACTTAGTCGACAGACATTAATTGAGCCCAGGCGCTGGGCTAGGCCCTATGGATACAGAAAGGAATGATACATAGTCCCTGCCCAAAGGGACCCCACTTTTTAAGGGGAGAGGCGTGACAGATACAAAAAGTTTTACAGTTGAGAAACTGAGGCTCAGGAATGGAGGTGACTCTTCCAAGGGACAAAGCCAGGTTTGGAGGCCAGGGGCTAAGTGAAGCTGTCTTCAGGGAGGACCCTATAGCACGTCCCTGCCCAGTGACAGCAGGCTGGACCCTTACTGGAGGTGGCTCCTCTCTGAGTGGTGCCAGCTACGCAGCAGAGCTGGTCTGATACAATCAAGCCGAGTCTGTGAGAAACACGCACGGGTGTTTGCTCTCCCTTCACTAACCATCTTTTTGCTGCAAAGAATTAAATTCTTTCCTGGTGACACACATTTCCTGTCAGGATGAGGCACACCCAGCTGAAACACCCAAATTAAGTGAAGAAAAATCCTTTTAATTCCTCTAGGTACACACTTTTGGGTTCCACTGGATTGTTGCCATTTTCCCAGGGGCCAAGCCAGACGTGGATTTGGGGCACAGCAAACAAGAACAATATACTAATAAGCGTAACAATCACAGTGACATTAAAACATCCACCATTTATTATCTCTAATTCCCATGTTCTGTAAAAGCAATTCATTCTCACAGAAAACTCAGAAAATGGCAAAAAAATTTGTGTGCTTTTTGGTAAAAACAAAACCAAATCTGTGATTTCCCAGTCCAAACAACTACTGTTAACGTTTTGATATAAATACTTTCTTTTTAAAAATATATGTACTTTATATCCTGCTCTGTTCATATAACTTTATATGGTAAGTATTACCCCACTAATTACGCTCTTTAAAACATAATTCAAATGATATATAACATTCTGTTATGCAGTTGCTCTGTGGTTGATCAATCTATTGTTTGACATTTAATTTCCCTCCCTCTCCCCACCCAAGTTTTGGTTAGTATATTATTACAACTCTTTTTTTTCTTAAGATTTTATTTTTAAGTAATCTCTACACCAGTGTGGGGCTTGAACTTACAACCCCAAGATCAAGAATTCTATGCTCTACTGACTGAGCCAGCCAGGTACCCCTATTTACAACTCTAAGCAGACTCTTGCCTCACTGAGAGACACCACTGGTCTCTTTCCTTATATTTTTTCCTCATCTTGAGCCTCCAGAGTGAGTAGTACAGAATTTTAGAAATGAAGAAATTGGGATTTAAAGAGGGTAAGGAGCCATCCCAAGGTCAGAGTCAGGTTTGGAACCAGGTCTCTCTAATTCCTGAGCCAGCCATCTGGGTGTGCTTGGCTCTCTCTACGCCACTGCTGCCGTGAGCTTTCTGTCTTCCCAGAGCATCATTGCCTACAATGGAAGAATGTTCTTGTACTTGCCTTTGTCCAAAGTCTTAATCCTGGTGTCACTCTTTTCACGTCCTCATGGATATCCTGGTCCCTTAATGAGATTCAAGACTTTCGAATTAAACCCTCTCCATTTGGAAGTTCCCAGGCAGCTGGGCTGATGCGATTGATGGTTCCCAACTGCTGCGCCATGTGTTCTCGGCGTCCCTTGCTCTCAGCTATTCTCATATAGGCAGGCTGTGAGGCTAATCATGTCTCCACAGTGTAAAACTGAATCCTGATATACTCACTAAAGCCCTCATGTTTCCTTGGGCCCCATTTAGATTCCCATTTATATTCTCAACAATTTCCAAGATCAGAGGTGGCCTCAGCAACTCAGCACATTTTAAACAGGATGCTAAACTTGAAAAAAATACATTGAATTCAAACTTGTCTTTTGAATTCTGGTCTCATATAGCCAACAGTCTAATTGACATCCTTTCTCAGATATTTTGAAACTTGCCACATCCATATCAGAATTCTTGGTGTTGGCCGTCTCACCCGTAGCCATCCTCCGCCTCCTGCTCAGTTCACAGAACCTTGATTTTGTTTGGGGACAATGTGCCCAGAGCAGGGCTTGAACCAAGATTGGTCCAAGTCCATCACAGTGATCTCAGCCCCATCGTAGAGTACTCCCGTTCCTGGCCTCCAGCAAGGGGAGCTCAGTGAGATTTAAAGGAAGTCTGCTAGAGAGTTCCTAGAAACAAAGGGTCTTCAAAAGAAAAGGAAGGCTGTCTTAGACACTTCTTATGCAGCACTTGAAGTCATTGGGGCCTTGCCTCTTACTCCAGCCATCCCTTGGGCCTCAGTTACTTGCAGTATTCTACCAGCTTCCCACTGGTGCAACTTCAGCCCACAGCTGAGTGCTTCCTGCCCTGGGGCTCCCCACCTATCCAGCCACCACCCTGGTCCAAGATGGCATCATCTCCCTTTTGAACTTTTACAACAGCTTCCTCATTGATCTCCTCCTTCCAACTCCTGCCCCTTCCCTGATACATCAAAGCAAGAGTGATTTTAAAAAATATAACCTGATTCATGCTAATTCCCTACTTCAAACCTTTTGAGGACTTGGCATTATACTTTGAGCAAAATCCAAACTCCTTACCATGGCCTGCAAGACCTTGCATGATATGGCCAACTGCCCCATCTCCAGCCTTTGCTTATCTCAATTTTCCCTTGCCAGAGTGGCCCCCTGGGTCTTACATGTTTGGAGCCTTCCCAGTACAGATCCTTTTGCCTGGTACACTCTTCCCTAAGGCTCCCCATGGCCAAATCCCTTTTGTCAACCAGGTGCCAGTCTCCTCTTAGAGTAAGGACTTCCTTAGCACCCAGGGTTAAGTAATCCCACATGATTCTTTTTGTTTTCTTCATAGCACTTAGGGCAAGTTGCAATTATATATTTATTTGTTTCTTCACCCATTAATCTGCCTGGTAAGGTTAGAATCTTTTACGGAAAAGTCCAGATTTTTATTCTCCACCAAATACCCAGGTCCTTGTACAATGCCTGTCTTTGAATGTGTACTCAATAAATATTTGTTGAGTGAATGAATTGTGATAATAACAATATCAGTTTCCATTGAACGAGCTCCTTGTTTTTTGTGTTCAAATCCTGACTCTGCCATTTATTAGCTCTGTGAACTTGGGCAAGTAGCTTAACCTCTCTGTACCTCAGTTTTATCATCTTCAGTGGGTATAGTAATACTACCTAGTTGAGTTGTCAGAAGCATTAACTTATTTATTATATGTGAAGAACCTAGAATGGTGTCTGGCAAATAGAGAGCATCATATAAATGCTTAGCTGCTACAGTTGTTACTGTCATTAATATCTCTGCCTGGAACTGCCTCTCAGGAAGATTAGAGCCATATACTTAGTAATTGGCAGCTTAGGATCCCAAAGGACTGAAAGTATGAATTAACAAAAGTTATTCATGGACACTATAGACAGTGTCTGCCATATTATAATCTATTTGCCAATTGTCTGCTTCTAAATGCTTTTGAAAGCATAACCAGATGGCACTTTTTTCCAAGGATATTCATGTAAATATGGGGGCAGAAAATGGCTTAATGTAGTTACACTTTTCAGAAATTATGAAATTATGAAATTTATGTGTGGGGAAAGAACAGGGAAGACAAGGGAGGTGCATTTATAGACACAGAACAGTTGGCACCTCCTCACGTTCCATTCATTTTTTAACCCTTTCTGATCTGGCTTCTCCACCCTCCACTAAAACTACTCCTGCCAAGGTCAGCATGACTTTCCAATTGCCAAGTCAGAAGGCGACTTTTTGGACCCCAGCTTATTGCACTCATTTGACATACCTGATGTTATTAACCAATGACACACCTTTTGTAACTCTGCTGTCAGCACAACTACTGCCACATTCTGGATTCTCTCTCTGGTTCTTCTTAGCCACCTTGCCACCCTATCACAGTCTGTGTCTTCCCTAGGGTCCACTCCTGGTCCATGTCCCTTCCCACTGTGTCCTGGGAAAACACCACTCAAGACCATCAACTCTCACCACAACCTACATTGCTACCCAGATACTCTTGACATTTTTGTCCAGACTCAATTGCTGGCCATTTTCCTGAAGAGCTGGAACCTCAGTCTGGACCTCTCACACATGAGCTCTCCTTTTCATCCACTTGTTGCTGCTGTGCACCCTCATCACCGGTTCCTGGGCATTCTACCAGAGCCCCCTGCCTGGTCTCTCTACCCTTAGTCACCTCCAACCCATTCTCCACACTCCCGTAGAGCACTTTCTAAAACGTGGTAATCTGAGCTTCCACTTCCAATAACGGTGGAATTGTTCCTGTAAGACAACCCTCCACAAGTAACAACTAGGAACTCTAGAAAAATGAAAAATAAAAACTAATGACTTGAAGGCACTAGAGAGGAACCAAAAGCAGACAGATCGTGGACAAGAGGTAGCACTTGGAAGAATGAAATATCATGTGTGAGTTCTGCATTTTTTATGGATTTTGGCCTGAGAGCAAACCCAGTTAGTGCTAAGCAGGGCAGCTAAAACTCAGCAGCATGCAGTCTCATGAGATAGAAGAACCGAGAAAAGCATTCAGGGTGATAAGCATAGCAGCGGTAACTTGGAGGGAGGGGGGAGTCCAAGACAAGAGGAAGCAACTTCAGAACTCATCCTATCATGATCCATATTGGTCGCTTTTGGATTCCATTACTTCTAGCATAATTCATTACTTTGATTTCTTATTACAAAAGTGATGCATAGGACATTTAGAAGATCTGGGAGAACAAAGGCAAGATGATTCATTATTCAGTAATTATTCACTGAGCACTAATTATGTGCCAGGGACTATCCTTGGTACTGGGAGCACAGCTTTAAAAAAAAAAAAAGTCCTTGTTCTCACTCTAGTATGTAAGTCACATGAAAAGAAAAGAAACAAAGAGATGTGTAATATAATACTCAAGGTGGGAATTTCAAGAAAATAAAAGTCAGCGATGCTGGACAACATTGAACAAGAGAGAGAATATTTAGAATGCTAAAAGTGGTCACTTATCTGAAGTCTTTTTCTTTATTGAAAAGAATTTAGCTCATTCTTGATACTTTAGAAATTACTCTCAAGTAGCCAATGGTACAGAGATACATAATTTGCATGTAGACACCTTATTCACAGTTAAGGGTATGTTATTTTTTACCCACAAAATGCTAAAATACATCCTACATAGGTACAATCTAGGTTTTGTGGCTGGATCTGTCTATGAAGCCAAACGATTTTTGACCAGTTTTTTTTAAAACCCTGAACTGACTCAGTGTTTTGGTGTTATTTCAATCGAGTATGAATTTCCTTGTCTGTCATTTAGAGAAGGCATGAGGTATTAGTACAGTCAGAGAAGAGCTCTACTGAAAAGTGACCCCCCATCATCTATCATCTCTCTTTGTCTAATGAGATGCTGCTGTGAGCTCCTGATGAAATAATGTGCCACAGAACCTTGCCCTGTCGTGCAATTTCTGCAGAAGACCTTACAGGTCCATCTGAGCTCAGGCAACATTGATTACTATTCCATCTGTCGATTTATCTCTAAATAATCATGTATTATAATGGTCTTCTATTTCCGGTGCGTTGTACAGATGTTCTTTTGGAGACTCATCAAAACAGTTGAATTTTTTTTTTGAGATTTTTAATTGGACGTGCATTTCTCTTCTGAAGCAGCCTGTCTTCAAATTTCTGTTTTGAAAAGTGCGCCTATGAGCAGCACAGCGCATGGCACACTGTGGCTAGCCAGGAATCCTGTGCCTTTTAGCAGCCCTTACCTAAAATGCTCATTTGATTTCTTTAAGCTTACCCTTTAAATGACTACTATTCGGTTTTGTCAGTGGTTAAAGAGAGGGAAGGCGCTGAGATGCACAACAGCTGGAGGGGGCACGGACATTCCTTAGTGGGGCAGGAGGGGCAGGAGGGGCTTCTGATCAGAGCAGGTGTGTGACTAACAGGGCGGCACAGCACTGGGGGAGGCTGCTGCAGACTTGTTCTGTGGGGAGCCCTCTGGACGCTCCCGCTCCTTTCCAGCCGGCAAGACCGTTCCTCCCTTGCCAGTGCCTTTGCGGATGTGCCCAGCTACACCGTCCTGAGTTCCAGTTTCTGGGAAGGCTCTCCCCCTCACTCTGATTCTAACTAGCTCTGCTGCTTGGGTCAAGTCACTTGCCCTCTCTGGACCTGTTTCTCCCTCCAAAGTTGGATGAGGTTGGGCTCCATGAGAGCCGGGGTGGCTTCAAACTGATGCCATATGGTGGCCCTCTCCCCTGCTCACACCCATCCCCACAATCCCATGGTAGCTCACAAACACCAAGCCTCACCCTCCCGGGTTGGGGGTCAGCAGATTGTCATCAGGGTCTCATGGGAGAGCGAGGAATGTCCTCAGGAAACTCAGCTTGTCTTCTTCTTCTTCCTGGAATAGGGGCCCCTGGTGTCAGTGGGCTGTGCTGTTGAGCCTAAGGCAGAGGACCATGGGTGCTCCAGCTTGGGCCATAGGTAGGAAGGTCTGGCCCATAAACACAATGCCAGGCAGGCTGTAGCTGGTGTGGATTCAGCTCCAGAATCAGGAGACAGGCTTGAGAGCTGATCCAGGCGGGAAACGGGATGTGGCCCTGGGCAGTCACTTAGCTCTAGCCTTGCCTCTTCATCTGTAGAATGGGGATAGCCACCGCTGTGCTAATAACTCAGGGTTGTTCAAAGTGAGGAAACGCACTCAACAGTATCTTTTTTTCCTTAAAAAGATAATATAAACCGTAATGTGCATATAAATCACTTGGGGATCTTGTTAAAATGCAAACTCTGGGGGCGCCTGGGTGGCTCAGTTGCTTGAGCACCTGGCTCTCAGTTTTGGCTCAGGTCGTGATATTAGGGTGGTGGGATCAAGCCCTGAGTTAGGCTCTGCGCTCAGCGTGCCGTCTGCTTGAGATTCTCCCTCTCCCTCTGCCCCTCCCCCTGCTCAAGCGCGCTCTCTCTCTCAAACAAATAAATCTTTTAAAAAGTGCAAATTCTGACTCAGTAGATCTGGGGTAAGGCCCCAAATTCTGCATTTCTTACAAGCTCCAGGGTGAGACTGCCCATGCTGTGCTGCGCCACCCTCTGGTGAGCAAGGATCCAAACCATTAAAGTTTTTCAAAATAAAAACAAGAAATTATCTAAATCCCACCACCCTAACCCTACTTTCACTTTTGCTTTTTTTTTTTTTTTTTTTTACTTCACATTACATCTTCAGTGGTTTCCATGTTTCTGTAAATTGTATGGGCCGTGAATTTTCTGTAATTATTACTTGTAAATAGTTGTCAAGCATTCCACAGTGCCAAAATGTTATCACTTAGCCATCCTGAAGCTAGGCTTGAAGCTCTGCCTGCTGCCGGCCTCTGTGTATGGTTGGACCAGACAGTCCCCTGTGTGGGGGGAAGCCTGTGCTCCTGGGGCAGCAGGAGAGCACTTGTTTCCTCCTGTTCCTCCCTAGGATCAATCTGTGGGAGGAAACTGGCTTGAGATTATGAACATCTTCATGAACTCTTGTTACTTTTGACATACGATTCTTCTGAAGGTTAACAAAGTGATGGATATGCACATATTTTGATTATTAAAAATATGGGCTCCCCCTGCACACTGCTGGGGAGGTGTAAGATGTGCACCACTATGGAAGACAGTATGGAGGCTCCTCAAAAAATTACAACTAGAACTGCCATGGGATCCAGCAATCCCACTTCTGGGTCCCAAAGCATTGAAATCTGGATCTCAAAGAGATCATCTGCCCTCCTGTGGTTCATCGAGGTACTATTCACAGTAGCCAAGGTGTAGACACAACCTAAGTGTCCTTAGGTATATATGCAGTATATACATACAGTGTAAAAAAAAAAAAAGGACATTTTGCCATATGTGACAACATGGCTGAACCTTGTGGACATCACACTAAGTGAAATAAGCCAGTCACAGGGCGTCTGGGTGGCTCAGTTGGTTAGGCGACTGCCTTCAGCTCAGGTCATGATCCTGGAGTCCTGGGACTCTCATCAGGCTCCCTGCTCAGCAGGGAGTCTGCTTCTCCCTCTGACCCTCCCCCCTCTCATGCTCTCTCTCTCTATCTCATTCTCCCTCTCAAATAAATAAAATCTTAAAAAAAAAAAAAAGAAAGAAGCCAGTCACAGAAGGACAAATACTTATGTGAAGTATCTAAAATACTCAAACAGGGGGGAAGGGGGGCACGGAGCAAGATGGCAGAGGAGTAGGAGACCTAAATTTCGTCTGGTCCCAGGAATTCAGCTGGATAGGGATCAAACCATTCTGAATACCTATGAACTCAACAGGAGATCGAAGAAAAGAATAGCAGCAACTCTCTGAACAGAAAAGCAACCACTTTCTGGAAGGTAGGACGTGAGGAGAAGTGAATCCGAGGCGATATTGGGGAAGATAGACGGTGGGGGAGGGGGCCTCCATCAGCTGCTTCTGGCAAGTGATAGAGCCGCAGAGCACAAAATCGGAACTTTTAGAAGTCTGCTCCACTGAGGGACGTCGCTCCAGTGGCTAAGTGGAGGGTGGAACCCTGGCTGGGACAGTATGGTCTCAGGACCCTCAGGGTCACAGAAAGACCGGGGGTGCCTGAGTGCAGCAGAGCTCCCAGGTATCGGAGTGGGGAAGCTGGCTGCAGAGACGGAGCCAGAGCACAGGCTCTCAGCTCGGGGTTGCCATAAACCATGATCCACGGCACAGTTGGGCCACTGCTCCTCCAGCAGGGACCCAACAAGGCAGATCCAGGAAGACTCCCCTTCCTCCTGGGGAGAAGCACTGCGGGAGCGCACCGCAGGGATCTGCTGGGTTTGGAGACTCCACACGGGGTCGTGTGCTAGAGATAGAAACACTCGGTCACAGGCCGGGTGAGTACGGAGTGTGGCTGGAGACCGGGGAGACAGGAGTGATTGACTTCTTTTCTCTGGGGGCTCACTGAGGAGTGGGGACACGAGTTCTCAGCATCTCCGGTGTGGAGATTGGGAGGCCGCCATTTTTGCTCTCCTCCTCCAAGCTGTACGGAAAGCTTGCAGGGAACAGAAGCTTTCCCGAGAGCACACCCGAGCAAATTACTTAGCCCAGACCCAGCAAGAGCGGGGCAATTCCACCTCTGCCAAAGACATCTGGGAACCATGGCAACAGGCCCCTCCCCCAGAAGATCAGCAAGAACCGACAGCCAAGACCAAGTTTACCGATCAATGAGAATGGCAGAACACCAGTGCTAGGGGAATACTGCACATAGAATTCATGGCTTTTTTACCATGATTCTTTAGTCTTTCAAAGTTAATTTTTTTTTTACTTTTTTAAAAAATTTCTTTTCCCCTTTTTCAACCAACGTCTTATCAATCCCTTTTTAAAAAAATCTTTTTTATTTTTCATTTTTAGAGTCATATTCTATCCCTTTATAGTAGTTAACCTTATTTTTGGTACATACATATAAGTCGTTCTCTCTTTAAAATTTTGGGATACAGTTTCTTCTAACAGATCAAAATATACCCTAAATCTCTAGTGTATGGCTTTGTTCTAGTCTCCTGCCTGATCACATTCTCTCCCTTTTTTTTTTAATTTTCTTTTTTTCAACCAATTTCTTATCAATTCCTTTTATAAAATCTTTTATAATTTTCATCTTTAGAGTCATATTCCATCCCTTCTTTGTATTTACCCTTACATTTGTACATATATAAATTTTTCTTTCTTTAAAATTTTGGGAGGCACTTTCTTCTACCAGACCAAAATTCACCCAAAATCTAGTGTGTGGCACTGATCTGTGCACCAGCCTGATCATATTTGATCATATTCTATTTTTTTTGTTTGTTTGTTTTTATCTTTTTCTTTTTTCTTTTTTTCCCTTTCTTTTCCCCTGGTTTCAGGTCTCTTCTGATTTGTTCAATGTATATTTTTCTGGGGTCATTGTTACCCTGTTAGCATTTTGTTCTCTCATTCATCTATTCTCCTCTAGACAAAATGACAAGACGGAAAAAATCACCTCAAAAAAACCCCCCAAAAAACAAGAGGCACTACCAACTGCCAGGGAACTAATCAATACGGACATTAGTAAGATGTTGGAACTAGAGTTCAGAATGACGATTTTAAGATACTAGCTGGGTTTGAAAAAAGCATGGAAGATATTAGAGAAACACTTTCTGGAGAAATAACAGAACTAAAATTTAACCAAGTCAAAATCAAAAAGGCTATTAATGAGGTGCAATCAAAAATGGAGGCTCTAACTGCTAGGATAAATGAGGCAGAAGAGAGAATCAGTGATATAGAAGACCAAATGATGGAAAATAAAGAAGCTAAGAAAAAGAGAGATAAACAACTACTGGATCATGAGGGCAGAATTTGAAAGATAAGTGATACCATAAGACAAAACAATATTAGAATAATTGGGATCCCAAAAGAAGAAGAAAGAGAGAAAGGGGCAGAAGGTATACTGGAGCAAATTATAGCAGAGAACTTCCCTAATTTGGGGAAGGAAACAGGCACCAAAATCCAGGAGGCACAGAGAACCCCCCTCAAAATCAATAAAAATAGGTCATAACCCTACATCTAATAGTAAAACTTATGAGTCTCACAGACAAAGAGAAAACCCTGAAAGCAGCTTGGGAGAAGAGATATGTAACCTACAATGGTAGGAACATTAGACTGGCAACAGACCTATCCACAGAGACCTGGCAGGCCAGAAAGGACTGGCAGGATATATTCAGAGTACTAAATGAGAAAAATGTGCAGCCAAGAATACGATATCCAGCTAGGCTGTCATTGAAAATAGAAGGAGAGATAAAAAGCTTCCAGGACAAACAAAAACTAAAGGAATTTGCAAACACGAAACCAGCCCTACAAGAAATATTGAAGGGGGTCCTCTAAGCAAAGAGAGAGCCTAAAAGTAACATAGACCAGAAAGGAACACAGACAATATACAGTAACAGTCACCTTATAGACAATACAATGGCACTAAATTCATATCATTCAATACTTACCCTGAATGTAAATGGGCTAAATGACCCAATCAAAAGACACAGGCTATCAGATTGGATAAAAAAAACAAGACCCTCGATATGCTGTCTGCAAGAGACTCATTTTAGACCCAAAGACACCCCCAGATTGAAAGTGAGGGGGTGGAAAACCATTTACCATGCTAATGGACACCAAAAGAAAGCTGGGGTGGCAATCCCAGACAAATTAGATTTTAAACCAAAGACTATAATAAGAGATGAGGAAGGACACTATATCCTACTTAAAGGGTCTATCCAACGAGAAGATCTAACAATTGTAAATATCTATGCCCCTAACATGGGCGCAGCCAATTATATAAGTCAATTAATAACAAAAGCAGAGAAACACATCGACAACAATACAATAATAGTGGGAGACTTTAACACCCCCCTCACTGAAATGGACAGATCATCTAAGCAGAAGATCAACAAGGAAATAAAGACTTTAAATGACACACTAGACCAAATGGACTTCACAGACATATTCAGAACATTCTATCCCAAAGCAACAGAATACACATTCTTCTCTAGTGTCCATGGAATATTCTCCAGAACAGATCACACCCTAGGTCACAAATCAGGTCTCAACTGGAACCAAAAGATTGGGATCATTCCCTGCATATTTTCAGACCACAATGCTTTGAAACTAGAACTCAATCACAAGAGGAAAGTCAGAAAGAACTCAAAAACATGGAGGCTAGAGAGCATCCTACTGAAGAATGAATGGGTCAACCAGGAAATTAAAGAGAATTAAAAAAATTCACAGAAACAAATGAAAATGAAAACACAACTATTCAAAATCTTTGGGATGCAGCAAAGGCAGTCCTAAGAGGAAAGTATATAGCAATACAAGCCTTTCTCAAGAAACAAGAAATGTCTCAAATATACAACCTAACACTACACCTAAAGGAGCTGGAGAAAGAACAGCAAATAAAGCCTAAGCCCAGCAGGAGAAGAGAAATAATAAAGATCAGAGCAGAAATCCATGAAATAGAAACCAGAAGAACAGTAGAATAGATCAACGAAATTAGGAGCTGGTTCTTTGAAAGAACTAACAACATTGATAAACCCCTGGCCAGACTTACCAAAAAGAAAAGAGAAAGGACCCAAATAAATAAAATCATGAATGAAAGAGGAGAGAGCACAACCAACACCAAAGAAATACAAACAATTATAAGCACATATTATGAGTAACTCTATGCCAGCAAATTAGATAATCTGGAAGAAATGGATGCATTCCTAGAGACGTATCAACTACCCAAACTGAAGCAGGAAGAAATAGAAAACCTGAACAGACCTATAACCGCTAAGGAAATTGAAGCAGTCATCAAAAATCTCTCAAAAAAACAAAAGCCCAGGGCCAGATGGCTTCCCAGGGGAATTCTACCAAACATTTAAAGAAGAATTAATATCCATTCTTCTGAAACTGTTCCAAAAAATAGAAATGGAAGGAAAACTTCCAAACTCGTTTTATGAGGCCACCATTACCTTGATCCCAAAACCAGACAAAGACCCCATCAAAAAGGAGAATGACAGACCAATATCCTTGATGAACATGGATGCAAAATTTCTCACCAAAATACTAGCCAATAGGATCCAACAGTACATTAAAAGGATTCTTCACCACGACCAAGTGGGATTTATCCCTGGGCTGCAAGGTTGGTTCAACATCCGCAAATCAGTGTGATACAATACATTAATAAAAGAAAGAACAAGAACCATATGATCCTCTCAATAGATGCAGAAAAAGCATTTGACAAAGTACAGCATCCTTTCTTGATCAAAACTCTTCAAACTCTTCAGAGTATAGGGATAGAGGGTACATACCTCAATATCATAAAAGCCATCTATGAAAAACCCACAGTGAATATCATTCTCAATGGGGAAAAACTGAGAGCTTTCCCCCTAAGGTCAGGAACACGGCAGGGATGTCCACTATCACCACTGCTATTCAACATAGTATTAGAAGTCCTAGCCACAGCAATCAGACAACAAAAAGAAATCAAAGGCATCCGAATCGGCAAAGAAGAAGTCCAACTCTCACTCTTTGCAGATATGATACTTTATGTGGAAACCCGAAAAGACTCCACCCCAAAACTGCTAGAACTCATACAGGAATTCAGTAAAGTGGCAGGATATAAAATCAGTGCACAGAAATCAGTGGCATTCCTATACACCAACAACAAGACAGAAGAAAGAGAAATTAAGGAGTTGATCCCATTTACAACTGCACCCAAAACCATAAGATACCTAGGAATAAATCTAACCAAAGAGGCAAAGGATCCATACTCAGAAAACTATAAAATACTCAGGAAAGAAATTGAGGAAGACACAAAGAAATGGAAAAACGTTCCATGCTCATGGATTGGAAGAACAAATGTTGTGAAGATGTCAATGCTACCTAGAGCAATGTACACAGTCAATGCAATCCCTATCAAAATACCATCCACTTTTTTCAAAGAAATGGAGTGAATAATCCTAAAATTTGTATGGAACCAGAAAAGACCCCGAATAGCCAGAGGAATATTGAAAAAGAAAAGCAAAGCTGGTGGCATCACAATTCCTGACTTCCAGCTCTATTACAAAGCTGTCATCATCAAGACAGCATGGTACTGGCACAAAAACAGACACATAGATCAATGGAACAGAATAGAGAACCCAGAAATGGACCCTCAACTCTGTGGTCAACTCATCTTCGACAAAGCAGGAAAGAATGTCCAATGGAACAAAGACAGTCTCTTCAACAAATGGTGTTGGGAAAATTGGACAACCACATGCAGAAGAATGAAACTGGACCATTTCCTTACACCACACACAAAAATAGACTCCAAATGGTTGAAAGACCTCAATGTGAGACAGGAGTCCATCAAAATCCTAAAGGAGAACACAGGCAGCAACCTCTTCGACCTCAGCTGCAGCAACTTCTTCCTAGAAACATCGCCAAAGGCAAGGGAAGCAAGGGCAAAAATGAAGTATTGGGACTTCATCAAGATAAAAAGCTTTTGCACAGCAAAAGAAACAGTCAACAAACTCAACACCCAAAGAACAAATGATCCAATCAAGAAATGGGCAGAAGACATGAACAGACATTTTTCCAAAGAAGACATACAAATGGCCAAAAGACACATGAAAAAATGCTCAACATTGCTCGGCATCAGGGAAATCCGAATCAAAACCTCAATGAGATACCACCTCACAGCAGTCAGAATGGCTAAAATTAACAAGTCAGGAAACGACAGATGTTGGAGGGGATGCGGAGAAAGGGGAACCCTCCTACACTGTTGGTGGGAATGCAAGCTGGTGCAGCCACTCTGGACAACAGTATGGAGTTTTCTCAAAAAGTTGAAAATAGAGCTACCATATGACCCAGCAATTGCACTACTGGGTATCTACCCCAAAGATACAAATGTAGGGATCCTAAGCGGTATGTGCACCCCGATGTTTATAGCAGCAATGTCCACAATAGCCAAACTATGGAAAGAGCCAAGATGTCCATCGACAGATGAATGGATAAAGAAGCAGTGGTATATATATACAATGGAATATTATGCAGCCATCAAAAAAAAATGAAATCTTGTCATTTGCAACAACATGGATGGAACTGGAGGGTGTTATGCTGAGTGAAATAAGTCAAACAGAGAAAGACATGTATCATATGATCTCACTGATATGAGGAATTCTTTTTTTTTTTTTTAAGATTTTATTTATTTGCAAGAGAGAGAATGAGAGACAGAGAGCATGAGAGGGAGGAGGGTCAGAGGGCGAAGCAGACTCCCCGCCGAGCAGGGAGCCCGATGCGGGACTCGATCCCAGGACTCCAGGATCATGACCTGAGCCGAAGGCAGTCGCTTAACCAACTGAGCCACCCAGGCGCCCATGAGGAATTCTTAATCTCAGGAAACAAACTGAGTGTTGCTGGATTGGTGGGGTGGCAGGGATGGAGTGGCTGGTTGATAGACATTGGGGAGGCTATGTGTTATGGTGAGCACTGTGAATTGTGTAAGATTGTTGAATCTCAGACCTGTACCTCTGAAACAAATAATACATTATATGTTAAAAAAAAAAGAAGAAGAAGATAGGAACGGGAAAATGCAGGGGAGGAAATCAGTTGGGAAGACGAACCATGAGAGACTATGGACTCTGAGAAACAAACTGAGAGTTCTAGGGTGGGGGGATGGGTTAGCCTGGTGATGGGTATTAAAGAGGGAACATACTGAATGGAGCACTTGGTGTTATATGCAAACAATGAATCATGGAACACTACATCAAAAACTAATGATGTGATGTATGGTGATTAACATAATAAAAGAAAAGAAAAAAAAGTTCCTATCATGATGGATGATGCTCTAGCTAAGTTAGATTTAAAAAATAATTTTGATATTTTGGAATTTTGAACAACAGACTGAGACTTTATTTTTTTCACTCTATGATATATATTGAAAATATTTGGACTAAGCTTCTGAAGCATACTCTGTGAAAAGTGTCATGTTTGCAGTTGTTAAAATTCTTTAGTATATATATGTAAATGTTGTGAATCATTGCCAGTTTATAGATCTGTTGAACAAAATAGAAGAGCAATGAAGTCAATGATCTGTTGGGATTTTTTGCCAGTACTTATCAGTTGAGCTGTTTTGTAAAAATTTACGGTATTGTTGACTCTATTTTTTTTAAGATCTTATTTATTTATTTGTCAGAGAGAGAGAGAGAGCACAAGCAGGGGGTGTGACAGG
The DNA here is from genome assembly GCF_002201575.2 of Neomonachus schauinslandi. Lineage (NCBI taxonomy): Eukaryota > Metazoa > Chordata > Mammalia > Carnivora > Phocidae > Neomonachus > Neomonachus schauinslandi. Next base: position 66,256,725 of record NC_058413.1, on the reverse strand, counting down.
CAGAGGGAGAAGCAGGCTCTCTGCTGAGCAGGGAGCCCAATGCTGGACTCAATCCCAGGACCCTGGGATCATGACCTGAGCTGAAGGCAGACACTCAACTGACTGAGCCACCCAGGTGTCCCTGTATTGTTAACTCTAATTCAAGATTTTCTTGAAACAAAATTAAGTCAAAGACAAAAAATGTTAGTGTGATACAATATCACACTACAAAAGAACAGGCTAAATTTGAAGTGTTGTGGAAAAGAAAAGCTTATTTGTGACCCAGCAAAACCAGTGTGAGAATTTGCTGAAATTAAAAATTCCATTACATAGAGCAATAATAATTTTATGCCTTTTTCTAATGGGAATCAATATGCAGAAAATTGTCAGTGCAATTAACAAAATTATATAATTTGGCTGCAAAAATGACAAGAGAAATTTGAAGGTTTTTTTTTTTTTTTTTTTTGGTTACTGGTAAATTTAGAACTCCTTTTCAATTTACACAATATCTTTTGAACCCAATGCTAACACTGAGTTGACAGAAGAGTTGGTGAATCTATTGTGGACATAGTTTTGAAATGGACATGTTTTAGCTTGAAAGTCAAATTAATTGTTCTAAAAATGATGAGCCACTTTTGTCAATGTGGATTTGAATATTAAAGGAAAATGATATATTAAAAAAAAAAAAGTCAAACTCCTAGAAGCAGAAAGTAGAATTGTGGTTGCCAGGGGCTGGGGTTAGGGGGAAATGGGGAGATGGCTGCTCCACAGGTATAACATTTCAATAATGCAAGACAAAAACGTTCTAGAGATCTGCTGTATAGCACCATGCCTACAGCTAACAATATTGTTTTGTGCACTTAAAAATGTGTCAAGAGGGTAAATCTCACATTAAGTGCTCTTACCACCACAACAAAAAAATACATGCGCCTTATAGAAAAAAATATAAAAATGACAATTGACCTAATACCACTGCTGCATTTTGATTCTTTTTTTATAAAGATTTTATTTATTTATTCATGAGAGACAGAGAGAGAGGCAGAGGCAGAGGGAGAAGCAGACTCCCCACTGAGCAGAGAGCCCGACCTGGGACTCGAACCCAGGACCCTGGGGTCATGACCCAAGCCGAAGGCAGACGCTTAACCGACTGAGCCACCCAGGCATCGCTACATTTAGACTCTCAGCTTTCTCAATCATTAATTTATTCCATAAACACTTACTGTACACTTAGAATGTGCCAAGTACTGTGCCATGCACTGAGGTTAGCGCAGGGAACCATCTTTCTGTCTAGATATATGTATAAAATGATCTACCAATCTCTATCACAAAACTATATATAACAGTGTGTCTATTATATATTACATATATTATAAGATACTTTCACTCACAAAGTTTTATGTGAATAACAAAACAAAACAAAGCAACTATAATTGAGCCAAAGAGATAGAAAACAGACCAATATGTGGGGAGAGCTATGGGTATTTTATGATCGCTAGGATACAAAGTGCAAGATGGGACTGTGGAAGCTGAGGAAATGGGTCTAGAGTTAGGTGAGTTACTGGAGTTTCTGTGTCTAGGTGGAGCAGGACTAGAATCCAGTCTGACTTTCAGTCCTATGTGTGTGTGTGTGTATTTTTTTTTTTTTAATCTATTTGACAGCGAGATATAGCGAGAGAGGAAACACAAGCAGGGGGAGTGGGAGAGGGAGAAGCAGGCTTCCCGCGGAGCAGGGAGCCCGATGAGGGGCTCCATCCCAGGACCCCGGGATCATGACCCGAGCCGAAGGCAGATGCTTAACGACTGAGCCACCCAGGTGCCCTGTGTGTGTGTATTTTTAAGATTTTATTTATTTGTTTGAGAGAGAGCGTGCATGCACAAGCGAGGGGAGGGAGAGGGGGAGGGGCAGAGGGAAAGAGCAGGGGCAGGGGAGGGAGAGGGGGAGAGAGAGAGAGAGAGAGCACAGAGGGAGAGGGAGAAGCAGGCCCCCAGCTGAGCAGGGAGCCCAATGCAGGACTCAATCCCAAGACCCTAGGACGATGACCCAAGCTGAAGGCACACGCTTAACTGACTGAACCACCCAGGCACCCCTCTTTTACACTTTTTAACTGCAGTTGTGCAAATTAACATTAGACATCTCATCTCTTAATCCATTAGGGGGAGAGAGCAAGAGAGGAAGAGGGAGGAAGGAGGAGAAATATATCTAGAAGATGCTGGATCTGGATCACATGGTAGCAGGAAAAGCTGTTTTGAAAAGATATCTAATCTTTGGAAATATAATTCATTTGGGGCAGGTGAGTTCCCCGACATCCCAGTGGGCAAGCTTTGTCTGCACTCTCATCTTCTGTATCTTGGCAAAAGGAAACTGAGGCTTGCAGGGGTTACATAGCTTTCCCCCACTACTCAGAGGTGGACCTAGAATTTCCAAAGTCCAAGCTCTTAACAACTCTTACATACGTCTTTTATCCTTAGGAAGAAGGGAAGAAATTTCTAACTTAGGCCTGAAAACATAAAATAGTTGAGAGAAGCAATCTGGAATTCATTCAGATCAGGAAAAGTAAGCACCAATCTGTGTCTTGATGCTATTGTATTTGGGGATTGTATTTTTACTGTCTTTCTAGAAAAAACATAGGTAGTGGCATTGTGTGCACTAATCTCTCCTCCTCTGTCATTCATGTTTGGAGGGAGTTTAATAGCCAGGCCTGGGACACCATGCCTGTTACCTGTCAGCTGGTGGCAGCTAACTGATGTATCCCATTTCTCTGGGATTCACTCTTTCAAATTTCATAGAGGGGCTTGGGCTGAGGGGAGGCAGGTGGACCCAAAGTGGCTGAGGCTTGAATGAAGACTCTTATCCAAGTCAGCCAAAGATGGGAATGAGATAGTCTGAGTAACAGTTCTTAGGAAGTAGAAAATTGAATACAAATGCCTTGTCTGAAAGGAGGGAAGACTCTAGCTTGGAGATACTGTTGTAGGTCAGAGGACAGGCTACGTCTAAATAGAACAGAAGTTGGGAGGAAAGTGAGGGAAGTTCTGGAGGTTGTAGAAAATGTGCCCACAGGGTCTGAGCACCGATAGACCTGACTGGAGGATCTATTATGTGCCTAGCATGGTTCTGGTACACAGAGAGAGCAACTTCAGTTTCTGGCCGTGAACCCAGTCCTGATTCAGTAGAGGGACACAGACATGAGTCATGAGTTTTTCTCTTTATTTACTTTTCCCTGGCAGTCTCCTGGTTTTCATAAATGACCATGACTTGACATGCACTGCCTTTATAATAATATTTTATAATCAGTGGAAAACCAAAGGAATGACTGGAAGTTGCCTTTAGTTATGAGAACAGCTGGGCCTCTCAGGATCACACCGGAAACTACTACCCCATGTGAGCAAGGAGCTGTGGGTTTCTCTGGAGATGCAGCTGCTTCTCTTTCAAATAACAACTTTAAATTCTGACATTTTAGCATTTACATGGATGGCTGTATGACTACAAAGAAACTTGAGTTGACCAGCTCTCCCAGAAAACTTCTGATTAGTGGCTTTCTGGTTTTGAAAAATAGGGCTTGTTTTTCTCAAAGTTCTTTATAACTTTGCAGCCCAGTGACCACCCCCTTTTTTTAGATTTATTTACTTATTTGAAAGAGAGAGAGAGAGAAGGGGCAGAGGGAGAGGGAGAGAGAATTTTAAGCAGACTCCGTGTTGAGTACCAGCCAGAGGCGGGGCTTGATCTCATGATCCTGAGCTCACCACTTGAGTTGAAACCAAGTGCCAGAGCTTACCGAACTGCTACCCCAGTGACCTCCCTTTATCACAGTTCTTTGGATAGAAGGAGAAGACAGTCTGGCCAAACTACCATTTTGTCTAATTCAATTCAGTTACAGGCAGTTTTAATAATTTGATATTCTGTCCTGAGCTGATTTTGGTCAGAAGCCATCAGCTGTGGGAGTCAATCAGCTTGAAGTTCTCTTCAAACCAGCCATTCATTCACTTTCTGAACATTTGTCACACCCTGTGCTGAGCCAGGAGCTGTTGTGAGGTTCTCGGTATCCAATACACATAAAATAGATGTAGTCAATGCCTCCGTCTATCAGAGACGGGGCGATAGACATTGAACAAATAACTCCACGCACGCATTTGAACAAGAGCCACTAAGGAGAAGACTGGGCTATTGTGAGCACATCATAGGGGTGGACCTACTTAGGATGGAGAGACAGGGAAGCCCTCTTTAAGAGAGAGACAATAACACTGAGATTTGGAGTGGGCACCAGCGAGGCAGAGTGAGGCGACGGCGGCCAGAGGGCAGAGCGTTAAGTGTAGACTGAGCGGGAAGGAGGAGGGAGTCACCAGCAAACTGTCAGAAGGCAAACACAGCTGTGACATAGCCCTGGTGGGGAAGAGTGACGCAAAGTAAGCATGGTAAGGCCGCTCAGAGCCACCATGCAGGGCCTCGCGGCCCCTAACGACTGTGGGTTGCATTCTGGGGGGCATGGGATGTCACAGAAGGGTCGCAAGCAGGGACAGAGTGTGATCTGATCACATTAAAACAATCTGTGAATTCTGTGGTTAGACGGATCGGATGTATCACATTACAGAGCCTCAGACATTATGCACCTGGCTTACCCGCACTCTGCCCTGGACTGCTCGTTTGCCAAGCTCCAAGGCGAGGTGGGCCGGAAGCTGGGCATGCGCATCCTGGGCGTGCGCACATCCGCTTCCCTCTTACCTGCCCGAGCTGACGTCCTGCCTGGGAGGAGGGCAACATCCAGACCCAGAAATCAAGTGCCTGCGACTGCAGCACAGGAAGGCTTTGAGGGGGAAACAATAAATCAAGTTTCAAAGATGTCACCAACTTCGAGAACAAGATTCTAATCTCAGGTTGACTCTCAGGGAAAGGAGTCCACTTGGCTGCAAGCATCTCAGCAGCAAGTCCTTAGGGCCGGTTGATTTAGACACATCTCTATTTCCCAAGTGGTTTTAGTCAGCCCCTTCCTTTTCTAACTCGGTTTCCTACTTTTCTCTCTCACAGATCATGCATTCTTTGGTTATTTGATTTGCCTTTGTAATTTTTTTTTTTTAATAAGACAAACACATCTTGAAAGATCCACTCTTGTTAGTGTCACTTGTCCTTGGTTTCCCCTCCCAGTTGACTTCATGGCTGAGACCTCCCTTGGGGTGATATTTTTTCCTGACTTGTTGGAGTTAGCTTGATTCTCCTCTCAGCCCCCATAGGCAGGGGTGCTGGGTTGGGTAGGGATCAGCACAGGAATGTGCTGGCAGGGTCAGGGTTTGTTGAAGTAGGTGGGTTGAAGGGTAAGGGACACATACCTCCCAGCTTCACAATGTGAACATGGTGGCAGTTCATCTGGGACTTACCAGCTGCACTTTGTCTGCAGGGTGTGCATGGATGTAGAAGGATGCCTCAGAGCACACGTGACTTACTGGTCAGGACACCTGGGTTTGATTTCTTATTGCTTCCTCGTGGGTAACCCTAGGACACAAAGGAATGAGCACGGATGAGTGCCTTTTAGTACCAGACAATGTACATAAATGCTCATGGGCACTCAGAGATGTGGGTGCTGTTTTTTCCATTTAGACATGAGGAAATAAAGGTTCAGAGGAATTCAGTAAAATACCCAAAGATACACAGCTGGTAAATTTCAATTTTTTAATCTGTTGAAGGAGGATAGAAATATATCACTGGCTGATAAAGCCTGAGGGAACAATTTGTACACTGGGAAAATTCCATGAAGACATGGCATTATGTGGCCCGTGTGGACCTCAGTGCACACATTTGAGGGGTCTCTAGAATGGGCCTGGGATCTCACTTGTTCCTAGGAAGTTGTCTTTGTTTGGGGACTGGATCTCACCCGTTCCTAGGAATGTGTGCTCTCTTTGGGGACCTGCTCCTGGCCCATTCTTCCCCACTCCCATTCTGCATCTCCCCCTACAGACCAGCTATCAGGAGCCTGCACCCCTCTTCTCCCAAGCAGTTCCCTCTGCCTAGAAAGTCTTTGTCTGCCCCCTCCCTCTCTTCTGAGGAACTCAGATTCCATCTGTTAGTCTCAGCACATATGTCATGTCTTCAGTGTGACACACTTATCTCCCACATAAGACTTAGGCCCCCAGGGCAGGGACCCATGAAGGAACAACAGCAGAAGGATACAGATCTGGAAGGTGCTCAGCTCCATTTGCCCTTTCCCCAGATAATGAGGGAAAGGGGCCCATAGCTATGGCCAGGATTGAATTCCCACAGGGACTCTTTCCTTACGATTACCTTCAATGGAAAATGGAGTCCATAGGACTCTCTGATCTCTAAGAAGGAAAAAAAATACATAGATGATAGATAGATGATAGATGATAGATAGATGATAGATAGATAGATAGATAGATAGATAGATAGATAGATAGATACTGGTTGGTAGAGATTGGTATTAATATTTAGCAACCTTATAATATCAAATTGGCTTTAATGAGTCATGGCATCTTGCTCATATCTTTTTTACACTATATTTGATGATGGAAATAAAAAAAGAATAATTCAGTTTCTCAATCTGGTTCAGTTTGGGGGCCTTCTTCATTATTATCTTTTTTTAAAACATGCATGGAAACAGAGGTGAAACCCTTCTCTTCCGGCTTCCTGCACTATTGACATTATAAACATTGACCTAAATTATAACCATTAGGTTCCCACTGAAATGAAAGGTCTGCCCTGGGGTTTAAATTCCTAACTTGCTGTGTAAGATAAGCCTCAATTAAAGTCTTCTAATAAGAAAAACAGAGATTTGGTGTTAAAACATCTTCAAATAATCTGTGCGGAGCTTTACTTGTAACTGTATAGCACTTACCACAGTCTGATTTGAAGTAGGTCATCGATCTATCTCTCTCCTCTACTAAGGAGAGAGCTTCTTGAGGAGAAGGAATTTATCTCATTCATGTTACTATTTGGCACATGTCTGAGCCCATAAGAGGCATTCAGGAAACTCTGGTTAAGCAGAAAGGAAAAAGACATGCTGAGAGTAAAAGAGCAAGGTAAAGCCATTCTGGTCTTTTTCTACTTCTTTGATGATGATGATGGTGATGATAGCAAGAGTTACCACTGAGTTGCCTGCTATGTGCTAGGCACTGTGTCAAGCACCTTACATACAATGTCTCTTTTAACTCATATAATAATAATGTACCCATTTTCCCCATTAAGTAGATGAGGGCCCAGAGTCATTAACTAAAGTGTCCAAAGCTAACTGACATTTCTAAGATATCATTTCAGGTCTGCATGCTTTTAACTACTCTGCTCTTTCCAAATGAGCCAACATTTCTTGCCTTTTTATGCAAATAATTGGGTCAAGTATTAGAAAACATTTCATATATTCTTATTTCAGCTAGTTTGCAAAGCAACCCCACTGGGGCTTGAATACGGTATAGGATGGGCCTGATGGGCCAAAGTTTGATACACAAATGTATAGGATGCATGAGATAATGTTGCTAACCCTGAAGGGTTAAAGAGAATTAAAAGTTTCAGTGTAACTACCAATTTGAGGCAGGAAAGTGTTAGCATGTAAGGAGGAATTTCCCCTCCTCTGAGCCACTGGCTCTTTGCCAAGGCTGCAGGGTAGATGCTGCATTAGGAGAGGATGAATTTGATCCAATAAGATGTCTTCTCAATCCCTGTGTAAGATTAGTATGAGTAGGAATCACTTGGTAACAATTTGGAATAGAGTGTGTTAGAAAAACATAGCTTTGTCTGGGTTGAGCCTAGAAATGGGTGACAGATGTTAATGATGAACGACTGAACAGATGTTTGGGGGAGAATTACAAAAAGGTTTTCTATCACACAGGATCTAAACCTTAACCTTCCTGGCTGATGCTGAAAGGAGAGCTTGTTTATGAAACATGTTCTTGCAAAACTGTTTGGCGGATTGTGACAAAGATGAATGACCAGATACTACAATTTAAATTTGAAAATAAGGTAAATGGGAGTCCTTGTTTGTGTGCGAATGTATATGTGTTCTCTTTGACAAGGGTCAATGCCTTATTGAAGAGTAGGAAGGCCAAGTAAGTCATTCCTCTCTCCCTGTCCCATTTTTCTACCCCTGACTGGAAGGAATGTGCAGTTTTTGATACCACATCTTAAAGCTCAACAAAATTATTATTTTTAAAAGATTTTATTTATTTATTTGACAGAGAGAGACACAAGCAAGAGAGGGAACACAAGCAGGGGGAGTGGGAGAGGGAGAAGCAGGCCTCCCGCCAAGCAGGGAGCCTGATGCGGGGCTTGATCCCAGGACCCTGGGATCATGACCTGAGCCAACGGCAGACACTTAACAACTGAGCCACCCAGGTGCCCCAAGCCTCAACAAAATTATTAAAATACCACCGCTTATATACATTCTGAAATATCTGCCCTATAATTACATGTGGAAAAAGGAAAGAGTTTCTATACAACTTAATTGGTCATTTTAACTGGGGGCTCTGAGACTTACTTAAAGTTTTAAGGAGTCTAAAAAAGATCCCCCATCCAAAGTAAATAAGAAACAAAGGTAGATTTTTAAAAGCTGTATAGTTACTATCATAAGCCTATCTCCACTTACCTGCTCCACAGGAAGATGAACTGTTAGTTACGTTATACAAATCATTATGATGTTTCTGATAATTTGCCTGAAATGATGGATGGGCTGAGCAGAGGCATTTGTTAATATAGCCTATAATGGACATAAACATGACGTATCTTCTGCAGACTGTAGCTGTATCTACACAGCAATACCATGTATTTGGTTAAAAAAGATGAATGCAGTCAAAAAATCCAAATACTCTTGGTTTGGTGTTAAAATAATAATAAATGCCATTGAATTTATGACATTGTATATACAATAGCCTTATATGTCAGAATAGCCCTGCAAGGTGGGTTTATTATCCCCATTTCATGGATGAGAAGGGAGACATCCAGAGAAGTTAAATGACTCACCCAAGGTCATGTGTGCTAGTAAGTAGCAGGATCAGGATTTGTATCTTTACTGTGTATTCAAAATTCCCCTTCCTTTCTTTCTCTCTTTCTCTCTTCCTTCCTTTCTTTCTTTCTTTCTTTTTTCTTCCTTCCTTCCTTCCTTCCTTTTCTTTCTTTTTAAAGGATTTTATTTTAGAGAGATAGAGAGGGCAAGTGGGGGAGGGGGAAGGGGCAGAGGGTGAGAGAGAGAGAGAGAGAATACCAAGCAAACTCCACACTGGGTACAGAGCCCAACATGGGACTTGATCTCAGGACCCTGAGATCATGACCTGAACGGAAACCAAGAGTCTGAGGCTCAACCAACTGAACCATCTAGGCACCCCTTAAGTTCCTCTGACTTTCTAATATGCTAGACTGTCCTGGGTAGAACAGGCATTTTACTCTTTGATTAAGTCTTATGTGTTACTGTATATATAAATGAAATCTGAGTTGAAGCCATGATTATCAAACTTGGGATTTGAAGTCTCACTTTTTTTTTTCAAATCATAACCAGTTTTACTGCAAAAGGACCCTGTACATATTTATCAATCCTAGTATCTTAATAGCTACATAACAAATCATTAACCTACAGAAACATGCATGACAAGAAGCAAGAAAGAACACCCATTCCTTCTTCATATTAGCAACACTTCACTGCTGAGCAACTCCTGCTTACAACACTGAGGTGTGAGAACAGTCATTTCTCACAGTTATCCTGAGTGAAAGATGGAAATAGTACTATTCAAAGACCACTGTTAACTCTCTGTGCTGTTGAAAGGGGAAGGGAAATACTAGACTCTTCTTTTGCTTCATACTGAAGAGAGACCAATAGGGAGGAATGTGATAAATGAGAAAGAAGTCAGCTGTGGGCAAAGCAGGATACTAGAGGCTGTGACGGTTGAAAAGACAAAGGAGGTACTTAGAGCCTGCAGGAGAGATAAGAGACATACAGGAATAATCAGCGATGAGGCAAATGGCATACATCAAGGCATCTGGGAGCTCAGGAGATAATGAGATTTTTAACTCTGGGGATTAGGCAAGGCTACATACAGGGGATGGCGTTTGTACTGTGAGCTTTGGAGTTCAAGACCAGGAAAAACCAGTCCTTTTTCCTTTCTGTCTGACTTTCCCTTCCTGTTCCTGGTCTGCTGCTTCCTTTTCTTGCCAATTCTCAAGAGTAACCAAGATGTTCTGTCTTCATTTCTTCATTATTATTTAGTAATCCTTAAACTCAGGATTCTGGTTTAGGTCCTTTCGTTAAGATGACTAATTGTCCTCTAATATCTGTTCTATGTTCTTTAGGAAGAGAGCCCTCAAGTTGTAGGCACATGGCCACAGGGAATAAAGCCTACGTGTGCCAGCCTCCCTTGCAGCAAGGAATGAACATATGACTAAGTTCTGGCCTAACAGAATAGGATCAGAAGTCATGTGTACAACTTCTCAGTTATACCCTTAAAGGGAAGGGTATTAGTTTCCCCTTTCCCTGCTTCCTGTTGAAAGAAATGTGGTTGTGGCATTGGAGTGCCATCTTGGTCCACGCAGATGAAAGTGTCACTCTAGGAACGGAGGAGGAATAAATAAGTTAGAAGCAGCTGGTCCCCCAGCACAGGGAGCTCCACGGTGGTTCTAGAATACTTACATTCTCATATAAGAGAGTGCCAGGAAAAACTGAAATAATTTGAAATGAGCAATAAAAAGATTCATGGGTGTTCTAAGGAGCTTATCCAGCAGTTATCTCTACCATTCATTATCTTTGAACTGTTTTACAGCTCTGTTAAGTTACAGATAATGAATAGTGGTCCAAATGATTCTCTTCCCCATGCAAACAAATTCTGTCCAGTGGGGGGGATAGTCGATTCCCCTCATCCTTGTTCCCCACTCCTGCCCCATGGAAAAAGCCAATTTTACATGTATTTATAAATTGATTTCAGCATTCCTGATTAACCTGTGTAAGTGTGATATTTTGAACTCTCCATATATTACTGGATCCCTCATTAGTTAATGAGTTAAAATCTTTGACATGTATTCAGTTTATACTGGTATGAGAGTTGAGATTTTACCTTTTATATAAAAAAAATTATTCTTTAACAACAGGAGTCCATTATTTAAGCCACTGCTACTTTAGGTCTTTGTTATAATGATCAAACCTCTATTTTAACCATCAGCTCCTACCATCCCTACTTGAATTATTTCCTTGCTAGTCGGCATTGACTCTTCCCTCCAACCCCCACTGGCTTCTTGATTGTGTTTATATTTAATGATGATCCAGAATTGACTCTTAATCACCAAGTCCAAATATCCTTTCTCACTCAACATTCATCCTCAATGAGAGACAAAGTAGAACAGTTTTTTTTTTCCAACTGTGGATGACAACCCATCAGTGGGTCATGACATTAATTTTAGTGGGTCACAACCAGCACTGATAGAAAATATTAAAGCACATCACACATAGTAAGGATATTTTGTGAAGCTTTGGATTCAGATACCTATAAGCACATGTATGGGTTTCGTCCGACTGCTGTTAACAGATTACTACAAACCAGGTGGCTCAGAAAAAGAGAAATGTATTCTTCCAGAGTTCTGGAGACTAGATGTCTGAAATCAAGGTACTCAGGGCCAGACTCTCTCAGAAAGCCTAGAGAGAATCCTTCCTAGATTCTCCCAGCTTCTGGAGGCTGCCAGTATTCCTTAGCTTATAATAGTACACCTTCAATCTCTGCTTGCATCTTTACATCAAGTTCTCTGTGTGTCCTTTACTACCACTTACAAGGACACACTCATCGGATTAGGCCCCACCATAACCCAGCAGGATCTCATCTTGATCCTTGCCTAAATTACATCTGCAAAGACCCTCTTTCCAAATGAGCTATTTAGAATATTCCAAATATTCTAAAGTTCAGGGTGGGCATGAATTTTCAATGGATTCTTTGCTAATAATTTTCTTCCCCTCCACCCCCAACCTCTCTACCTTAAAAACCTTTCCTTTTCTGCAGGCCTTTGGAGCTCCTCTCTACTTGCTAGATCTTTAAAATTTACTCGGTTTTGAATTTGTATTTAACAATATATATATTTTTAAATTTTATTATGTTAGTCACCATACATCATTAGTTTTTGATGTGGTGATCCACGATCCATTGTTTTTGTATAACACCCAGTGCTCCATGCAGTATGTGCCCTCCTTAATACCCATCACCGGGCTAACCAATCCCCCCTCCCCGCTCCCCTCTAAAACCCTGTTTGTTTCTCAGAGTTCATAGTCTCTCATGGTTCATCTCTCCCTCCAATTCCGCCCCCCCATTTTTCCCTTCCTTCTCCTAATGTCCTCCATGCTATTCCTTGTGTTCCACAAATAAGTGAAACCATATGATAATTGACTTTCTCTGCTGGACTTATTTCACTTAGCATAATCTCCTCCCTCCCATCCACATTGATGTAAAAGTTGGGCATTCATCCTTTCTGATGGCTGAGTAATATTCCATTGTATATATGGACCACATCTTCTTTATCCATTCATCTGTTGAAGGGCATCTCAGCTCTTTCCACAGTTTGGCTATTGCGGACATTGTTGCTATGAACATTGGGGTGCATATGGCCCTTCTTTTCACTACATCTGTGTCTTTGGGGTAAATACCCAGTAGTGCAATTGCTGGGTCATAGGGTAGCTCTATTTTTAAATTTTTGAGGAACCTCCGCAGTGTTTTCCAGAGTGGCTGTTCCAACTACAATATTTTTATGAATAAATATGTGTTCTTGAACACTATGTAAAATACTTTTATTATCATGGAGAGAAGTTTCAAAAGTTTAAAGGAAAGGACTAGAAGACAGACCCCTACTCCCTCTTCCACCCTGATTCCAGAGAAGCATTTAACATTGTTGGCCAGCTTTTCCTTTTTTTGCCATAGTAACAATTATGTAATATAAAACTTGTTTAAGCAATTTTATATGCAGTAAGTCATTTCAACCTCATAACACCTCAGGAAGTGGATTTTAATAACATCACTGTTTTAAAGATTATCATATAGCCAGAAAGTGAAGGAGCCAGGATTCAATTCCAAACCCATGTTTTCTCAGAGCATCATGGTCTTCCTTGGTTCCCATTTATTATATTGATCTCAGTGTCTCTGACCTGGCTCCATTTTCTGGCTTCTACTTTTTTCTTCCCATCTCCTAATAGTATCACTTCATCCACCACTGGCTCTGGCCTGGTCTCCCCCAGTCTCATTTGCTACCTTGCTTCCTACTTGCCAGGGCTGGAGAAGACTGAACCCTATCTGCAGAAGGGAAGGAGGCAGTAGAGAGCAAAGCTCGAGGAGAGATGAAAGACAGGAATGAGTGATGAGCCGAGGCTCTGGAGGGATGACTGAGTGCCCAGGAGGAAGAACTCTCCTTGGGAAATAGGACAGACACCTCTTCCTCTGAGATGTTTGGTCATTTCCATGAGGAAGACAGTGACAGCTGCAGAAGCAAGGGAGTTTCTATTCCTTCAGCTGCAACAGCTTCTCCAGCCTCCATGTGGTGAGGCCTTGCCCCATGGATAAGGTACTTCATGTTACAGATCTGGGCCCATCCAGCCCGGGGAAAACAGGAATTACCTCCGCATGTTTGGTTCTGTAGTTTAAGGAAGAAATGATAAGCAGAAATGAAAATTCAACACCAGAAGCCTTCCTCTTCGTCACCTCATTAGCTGAGGTGATGACTCCCAGAGACACAGAGACCATGTCAGGAATCCAAGACTGCTGCGTTCCTCAGCCAGGAGGAGCAGTCAACAACCACAGGGTCCCCGAACACTGAGAAGCTGCTATCTTTGCCAGATGATTAATGGGGCGTCCTGTGGCAAATGAGGAAGACGCAAGCTTCAACAGTTTAATTCTTTAAATCTGGACCTTTTAAATAAGAATGTGTTGTTGAGGGGGCAATAAAACCATCAGAATGTAGCTCTGGCTTCTTTCCATCGTATTAGGCTTGAGGTCATTATCCAGGTAATTCAGGAAAAATAAACTCCATTGCCTGAATTACTCAGATAATTACCTCACTGTTCCAATTCAGTCTAGTGGGGGAGGTCCAGCTGTAAATGTCTCACGGGCCTCAAATAGTCTGATAACTGAAAACAGCCTTGGTAATTTAGGAGTCAGGGTGAAGCACTGAAAGGGGCTGAGCTGACATAATTATAAAATCCGGGTGTTTCAGACCAAGCTCTGCTGCGTATGACCTGCTTACTCAGGGTTGGCAACTTTTCCTCACTGAGCCTAAGGTCATTTTCAGGATGATAAGCTATAAATGCTAGCCAGTATACTTTATTATTTTTTAAATATTTCTATTTATTTACTTATCAGAGAGAGAGAGAGAGCACAAGCAGGGGGAGCAGCAGGCAGAGGGAGAGGCAGACTCCATGCTGAGCAGGGAGCCCGATGGGGGACTCCATCCCAGAACCCTGACCTGAGCTAGCAGATGCTTAACCCACTGAGTCACCCAGGCATCCCGCCAGTATACTTTAAGCAATTATTATCAGTACTACTTAAAAAAAAAAGATTATTTATTTTTAGCGTGAGCGAGTGAGAGAGAATCTCAAGCAGACTGCCCGGCTGAGCATGGAGCCTGACCTGGGGCTCGATCTCACGACTCTGAGATCATGACCTGAGCTGAAATCAAGAGTCGGACGCTCAACCAACTGAGCCTCCCAGGCGACCCAGTACTACTTTTTTGTTGGTGGTGTTATATTCTGGCATAACACTGAAAAAAATTATGTTTTATGCAATGGTATGAGATTTTAGGGCAATGCTTCTCACCATAGCTTCCTGTTAGACTCATCTGGGGAGATTTTACAAAAAATAGAGGATTTCCCAGTCTCCACCCCAGGCCACTTACTCTGGATCTCTGGGGTGTGGTCCGTGACATAGGTTTTTTTTTTTTTTTTTTTAAGATTTTATTTATTTATTTGACAGAGAGAGACACAATGAGAGAGGGAACACAAGCAGGGGGAGTGGGAAAGAGAGAAGCAGGCTTCCTGCAGGGCAAGGAGCCCAATGCAGGGCTCAATCCCAGGACCCTGGGATCAGGACCTGAGCTGAAGGCAGACACTTAACGACTGAGCCACCCAGGTGCCCCGACATAGGTATCTTTTTTAAAATTTTATTTTATGTTATGTTAATCACCATACATTATATCATTAGTTTTTGATGTAGTGTTCCGTAATTCATTGTTTGCGTATAACACCCAGTGCTCCATGCAGTACGTGCCCTCTTTAATACCCATCACCAGGCTAACCCATCCTCCCAACGCCCTCCCCTCTAGAACCCTTGGTTTGTTTTTCAGAGTCCATAGTCTCTCATGGTTTGTCTCTCCCTCCAATCTCCCCCCCTTCATTTTTCCCTTCCTACTTTTTTTTTTTTTTAACATATAATGTATTATTTGTTTCAGAGGTACAGGTCTGTGATTCATCAGTCTTACACAATTCACAGTGCTCACCATAGCACATACCCTCCCCAATGTCCATCACCCAGATCCCTCCCACCCCCTACCACTCCAGCAACCCTCAGTTTGTTTCCTGAGATTAAGAATTCCTCATATCAGTGAGGTCATATGATATATGTCTTTCTCTGATTCACTTATTTCGCTCAGCATAATACCCTCTAGTTCCATCCACGTGGTTGCAAATGGCAAGATTTCATTTTTTTGATGGCTGCATAATATTCCATTGTGTGTGTTTGTATGTATATATATATATCTCACATCTTCTTTATCCATTCATCTGTTGATGGACATCTTGGCTCTTTCCATAGTTTGGCTATTGTGGACATCCAACATAGGTATTTTTAAAAAGCTCTCCAGATGATTCTAATGGGCAGGACCACTGCAAGGCAGAGAAAGACTCAAGGATGGGAGATTTCTGTCACCTGAAGGTCATATCCAGGGTTTAACATGTCTGACGATGAAGCCTCAGAGTGACAGGTGAAGCTGTCTGGCTGTTCAAACCTGTTCCCCAGAGTTCCAGGCAGAGGGAACCAAACTGCCCTGATCCCTGGGTCCGAGAGGGCCCAGGCTGGAATGGCGAGGACGGCGCTCACTGTGCCTGTCTGCTGACATCCATCTGTAGACAAAGCACAAAGGTCCAGTGGTGCCCACCATCCACACCGAATTTAAGTAACTGAAGGACTTACCCAAAACCACTTAACCAAAGCTAGTTATTAACAGAGAGGGGCTGAAAGTACCATTTCCATTTCCTTTTAATTCCTTAAAGCTTCCTTGGGAGGTCTCCCTAAGGGGCATCGGTGTGTCACATGCACACACATTACAAGTAACAAGACCGTAACGGCTAGGAGCCGTGACTTCATCCCGGCAGCAAGTATTTCCCAAGGGCAGAGCTGCCATCGGATTGGCAGTGGTGGGAATTGGGCCAGCTCTTCCTTCTGAGGCAGCTCAGTGGATCTTCCGGGTTCAAAGCACCTGGTCGGCAACTGTGCCGTCAGCATGGAGCCACCCTGTCCGTGTGGTTTCAAATGCCTCTGGGTCAGAGCCTGAGGACAGAATTCCTGCCGTCTAGACACAAGCGCTGCTACTGGGGCTTACAGACGGGGCTCTCCAGTAAGTCTCTGGGGGGGACATGGCTTAGAAATGATCAAGCCATCTCCCGGGAATGGTCAACTGTCTGAGAATAGAGCAGAACATTTGTTTCCTCTGTGGAGCTGCAGGGAACCTAGGCTGCCTTCCCTGTGCACATGTGGCTCCGGCTGGAGTCTTAGGACATGTACATTCAAAGGACCATTTCTTTTGCCCCATGACAAGGCTGTCAAAGGATGAAGTGCTTGGATTTACAAGGATTCTCCAGGAGCATTTTCTCCTAGTTGTTGAAATATGGAAACCACCAAGTGCCTATGATCTATTACAAAACAATGCAGTGATTCTTCCCTGTGGAGTGCTCTCCACACCCTGGAGAAAAACAAATAGTTGGGTGTCCTTTCTCCCCTTAGAAAATAGATTAGTCTTTTCACATTCTCCTTGACTGCAGAGAGCTCTGTTAACCTTCAAAACCCTGTTCAAATGTCACCTCCTCGGGGCACCTGGGTGGCTCAGTTGGTTGAGCGTCTGACTCTTGATTTCAGCTCAGGTCATGATCTCAGGGTTGTGAGATTAAGCCACACATCGACAGGCTTCATGCTGGATGTGGAGCCTGCTTTGGATTCTCTCTCTCCCTCTGCCTCTGCCCCTCCCCCCCCACTCTCTCTCTCAAAAAACAAAAACAAAAACAAAAAGTCACCTCCTCCGTAAAGCCTTCCAGGGTTCTCTCAGGCAGAATTAAGCACACCTTCTGTGCCAGCTCACTCTCTCCACTGACTCCTCATTCAGCTGCATTGTGTAAATTTAGCTGTTTAGCGTGTGTGCCTGTGTGCTTCACACTCCCACCTCCACTCCCAGGACCCTGGACTGTGAGCTCCTTGAAGACAGGGATTGATCATGTAGGTAGATGCCCATTAAATATTACACGGGGAATTGGATTTTCTTCTGGTTCATGTTTGGGGTTTTTTTGCAGTGGGTGTCAGGGATTTTTGACTTTTTCAGGTGTTCCATAAAGATGTGTTCCAAGGGGCGCCTGGGTGGCTCAGTCGGGTAAGCGCCTGCCTTCGGCTTAGGTCATGATCCCAGGGTCCTGGGATCGAGCCCTGCATCGGGCTGCCTGCTTCTCCCTCCCCACTCCTCCTGCTTGTGTTCCTTCTCTTGCTGTGTCTCTCTCTGTCAAATAAATAAATAAAATCTTAAAAAAAAAAGATGTGTTCCAGGTCCTCACAGGGAATATGTCCTGAACCTTCTCATTTGCTTCCTCACATTGGTCCTGGGACAGCCCTGGTTTTCTCCCTCTCGTTTTCCCAACTGTTTTCCTGTCGCTTTCTAGTTGTTTCCCATTTGCCATCTCACCTCTTGGATGGAGTTGGCACATGCTTGTAGCTCACTCCCAACCCAGGCTGGCCCTGAACTTTGCTTCAACAACCCAATCTCCACCTGCCACATACCTTCCTCCAGACATTGCATTTGGAGTCTCCAGAATGATGATGTGAAAGAAGACAGGAGAGCCTCATAAGGATGAGCATGGATTTGGACTCAGTCATACCTGGACTCGCAGTCCCTCTTGAATTTTACTATATAAGTCAGTCAGTTACTTAACCTCTCTTATGTTCAATTTCTTCATCTGTAAAAAGGGAATAACAAGAGTACCTACCTGTTTAGGTGGATAATAACAATCCCATCGTTTGAATACTTGCTCTCTGTCAGGCCTTGGGCAAAGGACTTTCTGTGGATTCTTTCATTTAATCCTCACAACAGCATTGTTGTGTAGGTTGGATTCTTTGAGAAGCAGATTCTGAGACGGAGGTGAGCAGGGGGAACGCATAATAGGGATTGATGCTGGGATTCATACCGTGGGGGGGGGGGAGTGGCAGAAGGAAGAGGGAGAAGCTAGGCTGCAGTATAGTCTTCAAGGCTTCAGCCAATCTTACAGGACCATTTGAAGCTGGATGGTCCTTCAGACCTGTCTTAAAATCTAGGGAGGGAGCTGGGGTCTCCTGCATTGCCCCGGTATTGGAAGGAGGTTGTCCCTCCCCAAAGGGAACGTGACCTGTGATGAGGCAGCTCTTCCCAGCTGAGGGCAGTTTTTCAAAAGTCCTCACTGTGCACCTATTTTGCAGATAACATGTAAAATGCTTAGCACAATGCCTGCCAAAGAGGAAACACTCGGTAAATGTTAGCTGCTCTCACTATTACCATCATTTTTCACCACCAGATAGATACCCCATACGTGCCATCTTGCCCACAAGAATAGAATAAATTGCTCTGCTTGTAGAAAAGCCAATGGACCTATTTACTGAATTCATCCCTTAAAATAATCGATCATCCTTTAGCAGCATAAAAAAGCTAATGCTTATGCTAATGGAAAAGATTCTTAGGTATTAGTCAGGGTTCTCCAGAAAAATGGAGCCAATAGGGGGTGTGTGTGTGTGTGTGTGTGTAGAGAGAGAGAGAGAGAAAGAGAGATTTATTCATTTTAAGGAATCGGTTCATGTGATTATGAAGGCTAATAAGTCCAAAATCTGCAGGGTAGGCCAGTGGGCTGGAGACCCAGGGAAGGGTCAGTTCAAATTTAAAGGCCATCTCCTGGCAACATTCATTTTTCAGTGGAGGTCAGTTTTTGTTCTATTAAGGCCTTCAGCTGATTGAATTAGGTCCATCCACATTATGGAGTACAATCTGCTTTACTCAAACTCCACTGATTTCAATATTAATCTCGGCACAGTTGTCCAGCCAAGTTGACTTAACCATCACGGGAAGTGAATGGGAGATATCAGCTAATTTACGGAATCAGAATTAGACGAAGAGGGCTTTATGGTGTGAAGAACATTATTCATTGACAGTGCCAAAATAGGTTTTAGGTCTCTGTTCTTTTTTTTTTTTAATTTTGCCTATAAAGTACTGGGATGAAATAGGTAAGTCGGTAACAAACTTCTTTTTTTTTTTTTTGAAGATTTTATTTATTTATTTGACACAGAGAGAGACAGCAAGAGAGGGAACACAAGCAGGGGGAGTGGGAGAGAGAGAAGCAGGCTCCCCACTCAGCAGGGAGCCTGATGTGGGGCTCGATCCCAGGACCCTGGGATCATGACCTGAGCTGAAGGCAGACGCTTAATGACTGAGCCACCCAGGCACCCCGGTAACAAACATTCTTGAGTCACTGGTAGCGAAAGAAATTTAATGCTGTTATATAGTATGTGGTGGGGTACAGAACAGTGGGAGATTCAGTCATGGAATACCTGTTTTGGGCCAAGATTTCCTCTAGCACTGGAAATACAGAGATAAAAGATGTGCTCTACCTTCAAGAAACTATTTTCTAGTTGGAACACAAACATCCTAATGAGCACAATACAGTAAAATAACTGCCTTACTAGAGATGTAGATACAGTATATTGTTGAGCATAGAAGAAGCACCTAAGTTTGTCTGGGGAAACAGGGAATGCTTTCAAGAGGAGGCAGATTTTGATTGGAGGTTTGAAAGATGCTAGTTGGAAGAATGCCAAGTTTGGGAGGAGCTCTCTGGGAGAGGTAGTATCATTCAAGGTCATGGAAGCATGAAAGAGAGAAGACATGTTCAGTAACAGCATGTTCTGGGACGACCGAGTAAGGCATGACGGTATAGAGGGAACCATCATGGAGCTGGAACTAGAGCTGGTTTGGGAGGCAGTGGCCATATCTTGAAGGCAGTATGTCATGCAAAGGAATAGAGGGATTACTCTACTGATAATGGAGTTTTGACCAGGAAAATGATATGATCAAATTTGAATGTGAGAATATTCTGTGGACAATGTGGAGGGTGAATGCAAGGTGTTGGGGACTAGAGACTAAGAAGTGAAAAATCACAATAATCTGGGAGAGAGAGAGTGAGAGGACCTAGTCTCTAGAATAGCACTGGCACAGAAGGAAGATAGAGAACAGGATGCGTGCCAAGATTTTTTGAGAGGATGGAGAAGCAATAAGACTAGATGATTTATTTATTGGCTATACCCATAAGAGAAAAGTGAATAATATGGGATGACTCTAGGGTTTCTGTCTTGGGAAATGAATAGAGATGCATATCAAAAAATTATAGAATATAGGATGAGAAGGCAAGGTAGAGAAGGGAGACCCAAAAAATGTTAGTTTAATTTTGATTACTAAATTTGAGATACTTAGGGAACATCCACATGATTACAATTTATAAATATGTAAAATTAAACAACACACTCCTAAATAACTAATGGATCGAAGAAGAAAATCACAAGAGAAATTAGAAAGCACTTTGGGATAAATGAAAATGAAAATACAACATACCAAAATTTGTGGGATACACTAGAGCAATGCTTAGAGGGAATCTATTTTTAAAAAAGGAAGATCTCAAATCAATAGCCTAAACTTTGTCTTGAAGAGTAAATTTAACAAAAGAGGTGCAAATTTGCACAATATTAAAAATCATTGTTAAAAGAAATTTTAGAAGACTTAAATAAATGGAACTGCATAAGGAGAAGAGTATACACACTTGATGGGCCATTCTGGTGGGCTAGAATGGGGACCTTTCGGATAGCTCCCAACTAAAGCTTCCCATGTGTCTCACAGTGACACCGTGTGGAGAGCTGGACATTCCAGACAAAACAGATGTCCTTGATTTGAAGGAGCTCACAGTGCAGTGGAGGCGACGGACTTGAACGCATATAACAGAGTAAAATGGATAAGGT
This sequence comes from Neomonachus schauinslandi, assembly GCF_002201575.2. Lineage (NCBI taxonomy): Eukaryota > Metazoa > Chordata > Mammalia > Carnivora > Phocidae > Neomonachus > Neomonachus schauinslandi. The sequence continues at coordinate 66,235,524 of NC_058413.1, read as the reverse complement.
TATGATAGAGGAGTAAATGAGAGGCACTGTGAGAGCCAGACACCTATTCTGCACACTGCCCTGAACAAACCCATGGGCGGCCATCCTGATTTGAGTGCAATTGCCATAGTGAGCCCAGAGTACCACAAGGTGCCCTGGTCATTGAGGTGGCTAAAATGACCTGTTTGGCCAAGGCCCAGCTGTGCAGGTAGGGAAGAGAGTTTATACAACTCAGTCTTACAATGGAGCCTCTTTCCTGGGTGGACTTAGGGTAATAAGACTAAAGCATGTGTTCAAAATCCCACAACCCCTGCGAATCCTTAGCCCTGTTTTTTCCTTTTAACTGAAATCCTTAGAAATGGGCTTTTAATTTTTATTAGATTCTTATGCATGTTACCCACAGGTTGCCTTACAATGGATCTTAAACTGCTTTGTTTTTCACTTCATTTCGGGGTGCCTGGGTGGCTCAGTCATTAAGCATCTGCCTTCGGCTCAGGTCATGATCCCAGGGTCCTGGGGTCAAGCCCCTCATCGGGCTCCCTGCTGAGTGGGGAGCCTGCTTCTCCCTCTCCCACTCCCCCTGCTTGTGTTCCCTCTCTTGCTGTCTCTGTCAAATAAATAAATAAAATCTTTAAAAAAAATGTAGTACTCTCGTAGACCACTGCCTTGCAAGCATTAACATGCATAGCGGTCACCTGAGGGTCTTATTAAACTGGAAATTCTAATTAAGTAGGTCTGGGGTGAGGCCTGAGAGTCTGCATTTCTAACAAGCTCCCAGGTGATGCCAGTTCTGATGGTCCCTGGGCCACAATTTGGCTAGTGATGCAAGACCACATCTTTAATATTTTAACATTTACAAAGCACTCAAATACCTACATCTTAGGTAATATTCAAAATAATCCTGTGAGGTAGGAAAAGTGGTTATTATTATTCATCTTGTAACAGATAAGGAAACTGAGGCACATGCGGGTTAGCCAGAGGAAGCGAGGAAGCATCTTGCCTAAAACTCAGCCGTAGACTATCTGCTCCTCCACAACAGATATGGTACCCCCTAAATCAGCCATGATATCTCTGGTGACAAGAACTGCGCCCTGATCATCACTGTGTCCCCTGTAGTGTTGGCACATGACAAGCATTTGATCTTTGTTCATTCCAAAATGTCCTTTTATATCCCAGTAGCCACCGTGCAGTGTTCTGGCTGCTTTAGTTCATATTTATTATTCTAATCCTTACGCTAACTCACTCAGAATTATTACCTGCATTGTGCACTGGGGAAACTGAGGCTCAGTGAAGTGGAGTGACTTGCCAAAGTCTACCTAGAAAGAAGTGAAAATAAAAATCTGCATCTGCCCTATGTTTTATTTTATTTTTAATTACACGGTCGTGCACACATCATACAACGAAGAAGTGCTTCTCAATCATTTTCTTATTACCGATATCCTGGTTGTCAGAAATCTGTAGAAACTTGATCATGAGAATGATAGTTGATCTGCCCAAGATCTCTGAAGATGAAAAGCACCATTCTCATTTTCCTGCTGCACATCCTCATAGCTGTTGCAACCTCTATCCACAGTTTTATGCCAAATGACAGAATAATTGATGCAGTTGGAGGGTTCTGTCTATAAAGAAATTAAGCTTGTTCTGGTGGTCCTGCTATGGTACGCAGTGGCTTAAATTTTTAATCAGAAATTTAGTCAAGAAATAGTGCAGAAAAAGTTAGTGGTTGTGTCAGTGCTGCTGAGGATGATCTGAACAGATGTTTGGAAAAGAATTTTATGCCATGGGCTGGGTAGGCATTTGAGTTCTTACTTTGTGAAAGAGCCAGAGCTCCTTACAGAGGGTCTCTGATAGACATTAAGAGGCAAGAGGAGTTATTAAAAATGACGGTCTCAAAAAAAAAAAAAAGAAGGTCTCGGCTTGGCCAACTAATGAGCATGGCACTTTAAAATCATGACTATGGGGGCGCCTCGGTGGCTCAGTTGTTAAGCATCTGCCTTCGGCTCAAGTCATGATTCCAGGGTCCTCGGATCGAGCCCCGCATCAGGCTCCCTGCTCCGTGGGAAGCCTGCTTCTCCCTCTCCCTCTGCCCCGGCTTGTGTTCCCTCTCTCGCTGTGTCTCTCTCTGTCAAATAAATAAAATCTTTTTTTAAAAAAATCATGACTATAAATCCTTTCACACCAAAAGGTGAGATCTAGATCCCCTCTTCTTGACTCCAGGTGGCTTGTGACCACTTTGACCAATAGAATACAGCAGAAGCAAGGCTGTAGGACTTCTGAGGCAAAGTCATAAAACGTTATGCAGTTTCTGTCTTATTTACCAGAACTATCATGCTTGGAGCCCTAAGCCACCATGTAAAAAGCCCAACTAGCCCGAGACAGCCATATTGTGAGGGATCCCAAGCCACATGAAGACATGTGTAGGCATTCTGGATGACGAGTACCCGCTGAACCAGCCTCCAGGGCGCTAGATGTAGGCGTGAAGAAGCCTCCAGATGACTCAGTCCTCCAGCTCCTTATGTCATCCTTTGCTATTTGCATCCCAGATAAGGCCTCAGACATTATGGGGTAGAAATAAACTATGTCCTCTGTAATCTCTCCTAATTTAGGACGCATGGAAGCCACAAGCATAATAAAAAGTTTTTGTTTTACACCAGAAATCAGAGGATAGTTTGTTATACATTGGTAGATAACTACAGAACCAACACGCCTCGCAGATCGACCATGGGAACATGATTGACCAATCGCCCCCCAGCTGCATTCTGACGGCCATCCCTGTGTTGTTCACACTGAGCCCAAGCTCCTCACAAGCTTAGTGGTGCCAGATTAAGCAAATAAAAATATAGGATGCCCTGTATCGGGGACTTATACTAAAAATAATTGATGGTTTATCTGAAATTCAAATTTAACCAGGTGTCCTGTATTAATCAGGCAACGCTATACAAGCCACTCTCAGCCAGTAACTTTGCTTACCTCTGGATCAATCATTTCTGGCCAGAGGTAGAGACTGTAAGAATGTGAAATTTCCTATGCAAATCACATAGTGGTAATTGGGGGGGGGGGGGCGGATTATTCCCAAAAGGAGAGAGATGTTTGTCTAGACAACATTATAGATAGGAGGGTCCACGATAGCCTCTGATCTACCAAGTAATGTCCACCAAACTTGCTGGTGTACATAAAAATCCAGAGTTCATTAACGGGCGATTGAATCAGTAGAATGGTGGGGAACTTAGTTTCTTGAGATATATTATTTCCTTATAATCTTCACAACAGACCCTGTGAGGTAGTTGTTATTCCTTTAAAAAAAAAGATTTCATTTATTTATTTAAGAAAGAGTAAGAGAGAGAGAGAGAAAGAGTGAAAGAGCACAAGCAGGGGGTAGGGGCAGAGGCAGAAGCAGACCCCCCACTGAACAGGGATTCCAACGCGGGACTTGATTTCAGGACTCCGGGATCATGACCTAAGCTGAAGGCAGATACTAAACCCACTGAGCCACCCAGGCACCCCATTGTCGTTATTCCTTTCTGATAGATAAGGAAACTGAAGTGCAGGATATTAGTCACTTATTCAAGGTCACTCATTTAGTAAACAGCGGGGAGCTAGGATCTGAAAGCAGGTCTCTGTTTCCCCATGTCTTTCTACTACCCTCAGCAGGCTGTTCAGTATGGAGTCAGTAATGGGGTGATTGTATTTTCACTTTTACAACACATTGCTTTGGTGCGGTAGATGCATAACTCCAATTTTTATTCCCTTGTGTGAAGAATTGTCTTTTTACTCCATTTAAAAAATTTAATAACACTTGAATGAAGCTACTGTCTATAAGAGATACAAATATGAATAAAACTGGCCTCTGCACTCAGAGGAGCTGAACCGTCTAAGATAAGAATGGAGGGGTGGGCGTGGAGAATAGACATGTTTATAAATAATACAAATGAGAGGATGTTAGAGTCAGGAACGTGCTGAGCGTGGGATGGACATGAAATTCTCCATTGTTCCTAGTCAAACCACTCAGTTTTCAAGAACTTGAAACAACTCAGAAAAAAATGGTATTTGTATCTGGAAAATATTGTCTGATTTTTAGACATGGACCAGTAAATGATGTATCATTATATTCTCTGAACATTAAGCATTTACAAAAGAGCAAATCATAATGATTATGTAGAATTTATGCTATTATTTTGCTAGGTGCTTTATGTAATTACCACGTGGAAGCACCACGGGGTTCCTGCTGTGTAGAGGCAGCCTATGTTTTTCTCTGAGTGGAAGAAACAGATACTGGAGTGTGGGCTTCTGAGGGGGCTGGAACTTGTGGGGCAGGAGAAGGGGACACGGTGCATAAAAGGAGCTTCAGAAATGTGCATAGAGAACCTCTTGGGTCTCTGACTGAACACCAGTTTGCTTGTGTGCACGATCAGACTCCCGAAGGCCTGGGAGAGAACAATACCCAAAGGGCTGAGAGCTGAGCAAAGACTCCAGAGATCAGACAGTGCTTGGAGGCGTTGTACTTTCAACCAACTTGAGTGAAGGGATCTCATGAAAACTCAGGGAATTTGGTTGAGACATCAAAAAGGCCATGCTTTAGGGGAAAGGATCACATCACATCCTGGGGTAAGGACCACTCTGGAGCAACTCAAATGCAAAACCAAGTCTCAGCAGGATCAAGGTATCTGCTAGTAACTTAACTCCTCGCTGAAATAAAACTCCACACTCTTTAGAGGACAATAATATAATCTAGACTGTCTACAATTGAGCAGTTAGGTGAGCATCCACTGTAGCCCTAGATCTGCTGTGTAATGTCAGCCAGACTTTTCTAGCTCACAGTAGAATGATGATTTCTAAGATCCCTTCCAGTTCAAATTTCCAAAACTAAAGATCTAATCACAGCTTTCTTTCCTTGGTCCCAGCTAGTTACCCAGGTCACTGCTTAGGCTTCAAGCCTCAGAATCTGTCCACCGAAAAATGACCTTGATTGATGCAAACACCCCCTTCCAATATTCACCTCCTAAAGAGCAACTACATGGTTGATAACCCTCCAGGAAACAGGACAGATGATGTTGACACAGGTAGGGTAATTTGGAAAAAAGACTTTTAGCTCGGCTTAGCCAAGGCTGGCGAGATGCAGACTCGTCAGCAGGCGGGGAAGCTCGGTGCATCCGAGCCCGCCCTCTGCTGGTCGGATGCAGCCATATCATGCTCTGCTCAATTGGTGGGGGAGACATTGGATTCTTGGCATGTCCTATATTTTAAGCCCTTGAAAAAAGAGGAGGAGAAGAAGAAGAGAGTTGAGAGGAGGAAAGAGAGGTAGGAGGAGAGAGAAAGAAAGAGAGTGAGCAAGAGAATCACAGAAAGCAAAGGAGTTAAATTTTATGAAGAATGGATCAGTTTGCCTCTCTCCTTTGACAATCTCTGATTGGACGGAGAAGAACTCCAGGCCTAGGCTGGGACGTTCACATGTTGGTGGTTCACTTTTTCATTCACTCTGTGTTGGAGGGAAAAGCCCAGGACCAGAATCAGAGGAGTTGAATTCTGTCCCTGCCCTGCTTCTTACTAGTCAAGTGACCTTAAACAAGTCAAATACCCTCTGTGAGCAACGTTCATTCATTAAGTCAGTATGCGATATTTATTGAAGACCTATGCTCCAAACCCTGTGTTAGGTTTGAGGGGAATACAAAGATGAAAGAGAGGTGGACCTTGCCCTCAGGTTGCTCACCATTGGTGGGAGAAACAGGATTATTTCACAGTGGCCAATCTGGGAGATGCTGGAGCTGGCTCCCACCCTTTTGGTGCTCTGTTTTTAAATGCAAGAGAAATACACAGAAAAACATGAGACTGGTTTTCAACCACTGAAATATTCCAGCTCAGTTTAGATCTAGGAGGCCATGCAGGAGGTGAGGAGAGGAGGCTTTTCTCTAGTTCCAGAAACCTGAGGAATGACTCCCACACCTCCTCATCTGTGAAATCGAAGAAGGGATGATTGAGGACCATGTTCCCAGCCACGAATTTGTTTATTTGATATCACGCTGGCTCCTGTAGGCTACATTTGTGACTTCAATTCCAAGGACAATGTGCAATCCATTGACATTTTCTGTTTATTCCAATGCATGGAAAATGAATTTGCAATCAGCTGTCTTCTTGGCCCAGTCCTGCTTTTTCCACTGAACATGAGAACACTTTGGCATCATTAGGTGGATAAGAGGAGGTCCTTGAGCTGCCAGCGCTGTCCGTGGAGTCCTCAGTGGGATCCAAACCAGGAATTGGCTGCCTGAGTAGAAACCGCCTGCAAGTGAAGGAGTGCAGACCTGCTAACTGATGATCAGAGAGAGTCTGACCATCTCCTGAGCCTTGTACAATAGCTCACCACCTTCTTCCTGCACTGTCACCCACCCATCTTCTGGTAAAGAAAGGCTGTAAAGGCATTTCTGCAGAGGCCCACGCAGGGACTCCTTCTGCCTCAAACATTTGGAGTTTGGATTCCCATCATTACCCTCACAGACCGTGCTTAAACATCAGAGTGACAGTTACGATGGCCCCTTGTTCATTAGGTTCTGCACGTTGCATGCATTATCTCCAAACCACACGAGAACCCTAGGAGGTGAGTGCTGTTGTCATTCCTGCAGGTGGGCACTGAAGCTCAAAGAAGTTCAGTCACTTGCCCAAGACCACAATTAAACAGTAGCGTTGGAAATCGAATCTCACACCTGTGTGGTTTCAGAGCCCGTGGCCTCCTCACTGCATCATGATGCCTCCTTAGAGCAGGAGGGCCAGTTCCAGGATAAAAAATATCCACCAAGCTCCTGCTACTTCCCTTGTGCAGAGACAGAATAATGCGCTGCCCCTTTCCACCACCACCAAAGACAGTCACATTCTGATCCTCAGGACCTATCTGTATCTCACCTTATGTGGCAGAGGGACTTTGCAGATAGAGCTGTGTTAAGGATCTTGAGATGGGAAAAACATCCTGGATTATCTGGGTGGGCCCAGTGTAATCTTAAGAGTGCTTGTAAGAGGGAGGCAGGAGGGTGACAGTTAAAGAAGGCAATGTGCAGAATCTGAGAGACTAGAAGCTGCTATCTGCTGGCTTGGAAGATGAGAAGCAGGCCGTGAATGAGGCCAGCCTCTAGGAGCTGGAAAAGGTAAGGGAACGGATTCTCCTCCTGAGCCTCCGGAAGGAACACAGCACTGCTGACACCTTCATTTAGTCTCTATGACTCATTTTGGGGCTTCTGATCCACAGAACTCTAAGATGATGAACTTGTGTTCTGGAAGTCAATAAATGTGCCGTAATTTGTTAGAGCGGCCATGTGAAACTAACACACTCTGAAAAATATTACATCCTGCCACAGGACAAGAGGTGCCTTTAGGGTCACCATGAAGGCTGGTGATCGGGAGAGGCGGCCCCAGAGAGACGGTGTCATTGGCCAGAACTGGGGGCACCACTTGCGATGCTTCTCAGGCATGGCTGCCCGGCACC